>NW_025747318.1:0-7500 GCF_021184085.1 Oncorhynchus gorbuscha
GCTCTCTCAATGTGTGTGTTCTCTCAGTGCTCTCTCAATGTGTGTGTTCTCTCAGTGCTCTCTCAATGTGTGTGTTCTCTCAGTGCTCTCTCAATGTGTGTGTTCTCTCAGTGCTCTCTCAGTGCTCAGTGCTCTCAATGTGTGTGTTCTCTCAGTGCTCTCTCAATGTGTGTGTTCTCTCAGTGCTCTCTCAATGTGTGTGTTCTCTCAGTGCTCTCTCAATGTGTGTGCTCTCAGTGCTCTCTCAATGTGTGTGTTCTCTCAGTGCTCTCTCAATGTGTGTGTTCTCTCAGTGCTCTCTCAATGTGTGTGTTCTCTCAGTGCTCTCTCAATGTGTGTGTTCTCTCAGTGCTCTCTCAATGTGTGTGTTCTCTCAGTGCTCTCTCAATGTGTGTGTTCTCTCAGTGCTCTCTCAATGTGTGTGTTCTCTCAGTGCTCTCTCAATGTGTGTGTGCTCTCTCAATGTGCTCTCTCTCAATGTGTGTGTTCTCTCAGTGCTCTCAATGTGTGTGTTCTCTCAGTGCTCTCTCAATGTGTGTGTTCTCAGTGCAATGTGTGTTCTCTCAGTGCTCTCTCAATGTGTGTGTTCTCTCAGTGCTCTCTCAATGTGTGTGTTCTCAGTGCAATGTGTGTGTTCTCTCAGTGCTCTCAATGTGTGTGTTCTCTCAGTGCTCTCTCAATGTGTGTGTTCTCAGTGCTCTCTCAATGTGTGTGTTCTCTCAGTGCAATGTGTGTGTTCTCTCAGTGCTCTCTCAATGTGTGTGTTCTCTCAATGTGCTCTCAGTGCAATGTGTGTGTTCTCTCAGTGCTCTCTCAATGTGTGTGTTCTCTCAGTGCTCTCTCAATGTGTGTGTTCTCTCAGTGCTCTCTCAGTGCTCTCTCAATGTGTGTGTTCTCTCAGTGCTCTCTCAATGTGTGTGTTCTCTCAGTGCTCAATGTGTGTGTTCTCTCAGTGCTCTCTCAATGTGTGTGTTCTCTCAGTGCTCTCTGTGTGTGTTCTCTCAGTGCTCTCTCAATGTGTGTGTTCTCTCAGTGCTCTCTCAATGTGTGTGTTCTCTCAGTGCTCTCTCAATGTGTGTGTTCTCTCAGTGCTCTCTCAATGTGTGTGTTCTCTCAGTGCTCTCTCAATGTGTGTGTTCTCTCAGTGCTCTCTCAATGTGTGTGTTCTCTCAGTGCTCTCAATCTCTCAGTGCTCTCTCAATGTGTGTGTTCTCTCAGTGCTCTCTCAATGTGTGTGTTCTCTCAGTGCTCTCTCAATGTGTGTGTTCTCTCAGTGCTCTCTCAATGTGTGTGTTCTCTCAGTGCTCTCTCAATGTGTGTGTTCTCTCAGTGCTCTCTCAATGTGTGTGTTATCTCAGTGCTCTCTCAATGTGTGTGTTATCTCAGTGCTCTCTCAATGTGTGTTATCTCAGTGTTCTCTCAATGTGTGTTCTCTCAGTGCTCTCTCAATGTGTGTTCTCTCAGTGTTCTCTCAATGTGTGTGCTCTCAGTGCTCTCTCAATGTGTGTTCTCTCAGTGTTCTCTCAATGTGTGTGCTCTCAGTGCTCTCTCAATGTGTGTTCTCTCAGTGCTCTCTCAATGTGTGTTCTCTCAATGTGTGTTCTCTCAGTGTTCTCTCAATGTGTGTTCTCTCAGTGTTCTCTCAATGTGTGTTCTCTCAGTGCTCTCTCAATGTGTGTTCTCTCAGTGCTCTCTCAATGTGTGTTCTCTCAGTGCTCTCTCAATGTGTGTTCTCTCAGTGTTCTCTCAATGTGTGTTCTCTCAGTGCTCTCTCAATGTGTGTGTTCTCTCAGTGCTCTCTCAATGTGTGTGTTCTCTCAGTACCACCTAGTTCCTAAATCATAGTCCCTATCTCCTACCACCTAGTTCCTAAATCATAGTCCCTATCTCCTACCACCTAGTTCCTAAATCATAGTCCCTATCTCCTACCACCTAGTTCCTAAATCATAGTCCCTATCTCCTACCACCTAGTTCCTAAATCATAGTCCCTATCTCCTACCACCTAGTTCCTAAATCATAGTCCCTATCTCCTACCACCTAGTTCCTAAATCATAGTCCATATCTCCTACCACCTAGGAACAGTAGTGATATCCATGGAGACAATAGTGATATCTATATAGACAACAGTAGTGATATCCATGGAGACAGTAGTGATATCTATATAGTCAACAGTAGTGATATCCATATAGTCAACAGTAGTGATATCCATGGAGACAGTAGTGATATCTATATAGACAACAGTAGTGATATCCATGGAGACAGTAGTGATATCTATGGAGACAGTAGTGATATCTATATAGTCAACAGTAGTGATATCTATATAGACAACAGTAGTGATATCCATGGAGACAGTAGTGATATCTATGGAGACAGTAGTGATATCTATATAGTCAACAGTAGTGATATCTATATAGTCAACAGTAGTGATATCTATATAGACAACAGTAGTGATATCCATATAGACAACAGTAGTGATATCCATGGAGACAGTAGTGATATCTATATAGTCAACAGTAGTGATATCTATGGAGACAGTAGTGATATCTATATAGACAACAGTAGTGATATCTATATAGACAACAGTAGTGATATCCATGGAGACAGTAGTGATATCTATATAGTCAACAGTAGTGATATCTATATAGTCAACAGTAGTGATATCTATATAGACAACAGTAGTGATATCCATGGAGACAGTAGTGATATCTATATAGACAACAGTAGTGATATCTATATAGTCAACAGTAGTGATATCTATATAGTCAACAGTAGTGATATCTATATAGACAACAGTAGTGATATCCATGGAGACAGTAGTGATATCTATATAGACAACAGTAGTGATATCCATGGAGACAGTAGTGATATCCATGGAGACAGTAGTGATATCTATATAGACAACAGTAGTGATATCTATATAGACAACAGTAGTGATATCTATATAGACAACAGTAGTGATATCTATATAGTCAACAGTAGTGATATCCATGGAGACAGTAGTGATATCTATGGAGACAGTAGTGATATCTATATAGACAACAGTAGTGATATCCATGGAGACAGTAGTGATATCTATATAGACAACAGTAGTGATATCCATGGAGACAGTAGTGATATCTATATAGACAACAGTAGTGATATCTATATAGACAACAGTAGTGATATCCATGGAGACAGTAGTGATATCTATATAGACAACAGTAGTGATATCTATATAGACAACAGTAGTGATATCCATGGAGACAGTAGTGATATCTATATAGACAACAGTAGTGATATCTATATAGACAACAGTAGTGATATCTATATAGACAACAGTAGTGATATCTATATAGACAACAGTAGTGATATCCATATAGTAGTGATATCCATGGAGACAGTAGTGATATCTATATAGACAACAGTAGTGATATCTATATAGTCAACAGTAGTGATATCCATGGAGACAGTAGTGATACCTATGGAGACAGTAGTGATATCTATATAGACAACAGTAGTGATATCTATATAGACAACAGTAGTGATATCTATATAGACAACAGTAGTGATATCTATATAGTCAACAGTAGTGATATCTATATAGTCAACAGTAGTGATATCCATATAGTAGTGATATCTATATAGTCAACAGTAGTGATATCTATATAGTCAACAGTAGTGATATCTATATAGTCAACAGTAGTGATATCTATATAGTCAACAGTAGTGATATCCATATAGACAACAGTAGTGATATCCATGGAGACAGTAGTGATATCTATGGAGACAGTAGTGATATCTATATAGACAACAGTAGTGATATCTATATAGTCAACAGTAGTGATATCCATGGAGACAGTAGTGATATCTATATAGTCAACAGTAGTGATATCTATATAGACAACAGTAGTGATATCTATATAGTCAACAGTGGTGATATCTATATAGACAACAGTAGTGATATCCATGGAGACAGTAGTAATATCTATATAGTCAACAGTAGTGATATCTATATAGACAACAGTAGTGATATCCATGGAGACAGTAGTGATATCTATATAGACAACAGTAGTGATATCCATATAGACAACAGTAGTGATATCTATATAGACAACAGTAGTGATATCTATATAGACAACAGTAGTGATATCTATATAGTCAACAGTAGTGATATCTATATAGACAACAGTAGTGATATCTATATAGACAACAGTAGTGATATCTATATAGACAACAGTAGTGATATCTATATAGACAACAGTAGTGATATCTATATAGTCAACAGTAGTGATATCTATATAGACAACAGTAGTGATATCTATATAGACAACAGTAGTGATATCCATATAGACAACAGTAGTGATATCTATATAGTCAACAGTAGTGATATCTATATAGTCAACAGTAGTGATATCTATATAGACAACAGTAGTGATATCTATATAGTCAACAGTAGTGATATCTATATAGACAACAGTAGTGATATCTATATAGACAACAGTAGTGATATCTATATAGACAACAGTAGTGATATCCATATAGTAGTGATATCTATATAGTCAACAGTAGTGATATCTATATAGTCAACAGTAGTGATATCTATATAGACAACAGTAGTGATATCTATATAGACAACAGTAGTGATATCCATATAGACAACAGTAGTGATATCTATATAGACAACAGTAGTGATATCTATATAGACAACAGTAGTGATATCTATATAGACAACAGTAGTGATATCTATATAGTCAACAGTAGTGATATCTATATAGTCAACAGTAGTGATATCTATATAGACAACAGTAGTGATATCTATATAGACAACAGTAGTGATATCTATATAGACAACAGTAGTGATATCCATGGAGACAGTAGTGATATCTATATAGACAACAGTAGTGATATCCATGGAGACAGTAGTGATATCTATATAGTCAACAGTAGTGATATCTATATAGACAACAGTAGTGATATCTATATAGACAACAGTAGTGATATCTATATAGTCAACAGTAGTGATATCCATGGAGACAGTAGTGATATCTATATAGACAACAGTAGTGATATCCATGGAGACAGTAGTGATATCTATATAGTCAACAGTAGTGATATCTATATAGACAACAGTAGTGCTATCTATATAGTCAACAGTAGTGATATCTATATAGACAACAGTAGTGATATCTATATAGTCAACAGTAGTGATATCCATGGAGACAGTAGTGATATCTATGGAGACAGTAGTGATATCTATATAGTCAACAGTAGTGATATCTATATAGACAACAGTAGTGATATCTATATAGACAACAGTAGTGATATCTATATAGACAACAGTAGTGATATCTATATAGACAACAGTAGTGATATCCATATAGTAGTGATATCCATGGAGACAGTAGTGATATCTATATAGACAACAGTAGTGATATCTATATAGTCAACAGTAGTGATATCCATGGAGACAGTAGTGATATCTATGGAGACAGTAGTGATATCTATATAGACAACAGTAGTGATATCTATATAGACAACAGTAGTGATATCTATATAGACAACAGTAGTGATATCTATATAGTCAACAGTAGTGATATCTATATAGTCAACAGTAGTGATATCCATATAGTAGTGATATCTATATAGTCAACAGTAGTGATATCTATATAGTCAACAGTAGTGATATCTATATAGTCAACAGTAGTGATATCTATATAGTCAACAGTAGTGATATCTATATAGTCAACAGTAGTGATATCCATATAGACAACAGTAGTGATATCCATGGAGACAGTAGTGATATCTATGGAGACAGTAGTGATATCTATATAGACAACAGTAGTGATATCTATATAGTCAACAGTAGTGATATCCATGGAGACAGTAGTGATATCTATATAGTCAACAGTAGTGATATCTATATAGACAACAGTAGTGATATCTATATAGTCAACAGTGGTGATATCTATATAGACAACAGTAGTGATATCCATGGAGACAGTAGTGATATCTATATAGTCAACAGTAGTGATATCTATATAGACAACAGTAGTGATATCCATGGAGACAGTAGTGATATCTATATAGACAACAGTAGTGATATCCATATAGACAACAGTAGTGATATCCATATAGACAACAGTAGTGATATCCATATAGACAACAGTAGTGATATCCATGGAGACAGTAGTGATATCTATATAGACAACAGTAGTGATATCCATATAGACAACAGTAGTGATATCTATATAGTCAACAGTAGTGATATCTATATAGACAACAGTAGTGATATCTATATAGACAACAGTAGTGATATCCATATAGACAACAGTAGTGATATCTATATAGTCAACAGTAGTGATATCTATATAGTCAACAGTAGTGATATCTATATAGACAACAGTAGTGATATCTATATAGTCAACAGTAGTGATATCTATATAGACAACAGTAGTGATATCTATATAGACAACAGTAGTGATATCTATATAGACAACAGTAGTGATATCTATATAGACAACAGTAGTGATATCCATATAGTAGTGATATCTATATAGTCAACAGTAGTGATATCTATATAGTCAACAGTAGTGATATCCATGGAGACAGTAGTGATATCTATATAGACAACAGTAGTGATATCTATATAGACAACAGTAGTGATATCTATATAGTCAACAGTAGTGATATCTATATAGTCAACAGTAGTGATATCTATATAGACAACAGTAGTGATATCTATATAGACAACAGTAGTGATATCTATATAGTAGTGATATCTATATAGACAACAGTAGTGATATCTATATAGACAGTAGTGATATCTATATAGACAACAGTAGTGATATCCATAGGAGACAGTAGTGATATCTATATAGACAACAGTAGTGATATCCATGGAGACAGTAGTGATATCTATATAGTCAACTATATAGTCAACAGTAGTGATATCTATATAGACAACAGTAGTGATATCTATATAGACAACAGTAGTGATATCTATATAGTCAACAGTAGTGATATCCATGGAGACAGTAGTGATATCTATATAGACAACAGTAGTGATATCCATGGAGACAGTAGTGATATCCATGGAGACAGTAGTGATATCTATATAGTCAACAGTAGTGATATCTATATAGACAACAGTAGTGCTATCTATATAGTCAACAGTAGTGATATCTATATAGACAACAGTAGTGATATCTATATAGTCAACAGTAGTGATATCCATGGAGACAGTAGTGATATCTATGGAGACAGTAGTGATATCTATATAGTCAACAGTAGTGATATCTATATAGACAACAGTAGTGATATCTATATAGTCAACAGTAGTGATATCCATGGAGACAGTAGTGATATCTATATAGACAACAGTAGTGATATCTATATAGACAACAGTAGTGATATCCATGGAGACAGTAGTGATATCCATATAGACAACAGTAGTGATATCCATATAGACAACAGTAGTGATATCTATATAGACAACAGTAGTGATATCTATATAGACAACAG
>NW_025747318.1:12500-17500 GCF_021184085.1 Oncorhynchus gorbuscha
ACCCCTGTATCTCCCTGTTGACTGTATAGAGCCAGAACCCCTGTATCTCCCTGTTGACTGTAAAGAGCCAGAACCCCTGTATCTCCCTGTTGACTGTATAGAGCCAGAACCCCTGTATCTCCCTGCTGTTGACTGTATAGAGCCAGAACCCCTGTATCTCCCTGTTGACTGTATAGAGCCAGAACCCCTGTATCTCCCTGTTGACTGTATAGAGCCAGAACCCCTGTATCTCCCTGCTGTTGACTGTAAAGAGCCAGAACCCCTGTATCTCCCTGCTGTTGACTGTATAGAGCCAAAACCCCTGTATCTCCCTGTTGACTGTATAGAGCCAGAACCCCTGTATCTCCCTGTTGACTGTATAGAGCCAGAACCCCTGTATCTCCCTGTTGACTGTATAGAGCCAGAACCCCTGTATCTCCCTGTTGACTGTATAGAGCCAGAACCCCTGTATCTCCCTGTTGACTGTATAGAGCCAGAACCCCTGTATCTCCCTGTTGACTGTATAGAGCCAGAACCCCTGTATCTCCCTGCTGTTGACTGTATAGAGCCATAACCCCTGTATCTCCCTGTTGACTGTATAGAGCCAGAACCCCTGTATCTCCCTGTTGACTGTATAGAGCCAGAACCCCTGTATCTCCCTGTTGACTGTATAGAGCCAGAACCCCTGTATCTCCCTGCTGTTGACTGTATAGAGCCAGAACCCCTGTATCTCCCTGTTGACTGTATAGAGCCAGAACCCCTGTATCTCCCTGCTGTTGACTGTATAGAGCCAGAACCCCTGTATCTCCCTGTTGACTGTATAGAGCCAGAACCCCTGTATCTCCCTGTTGACTGTAAAGAGCCAGAACCCCTGTATCTCCCTGCTGTTGACTGTATAGAGCCAGAACCCCTGTATCTCCCTGTTGACTGTATAGAGCCATAACCCCTGTATCTCCCTGCTGTTGACTGTATAGAGCCAGAACCCCTGTATCTCCCTGTTGACTGTATGGAGACAGAACCCCTGTATCTCCCTGTTGACTGTATAGAGCCAGAACCCATGTATCTCCCTGTTGACTGTAAAGAGCCAGAACCCCTGTATCTCCCTGCTGTTGACTGTATAGAGCCAGAACCCCTGTATCTCCCTGTTGACTGTAAAGAGCCAGAACCCCTGTATCTCCCTGTTGACTGTATAGAGCCAGAACCCCTGTATCTCCCTGTTGACTGTATAGAGCCAGAACCCCTGTATCTCCCTGTTGACTGTATAGAGCCAGAACCCCTGTATCTCCCTGTTGACTGTATAGAGCCAGAACCCCTGTATCTCCCTGTGTTGACTGTATAGAGCCAGAACCCCTGTATCTCCCTGTTGACTGTATAGAGCCAGAACCCCTGTATCTCCCTGTTGACTGTATAGAGCCAGAACCCCTGTATCTCCCTGTTGACTGTATAGAGCCAGAACCCCTGTATCTCCCTGTTGACTGTATAGAGCCAGAACCCCTGTATCTCCCTGCTGTTGACTGTATAGAGCCAGAACCCCTGTATCTCCCTGTTGACTGTATAGAGCCAGAACCCCTGTATCTCCCTGCTGTTGACTGTATAGAGCCAGAACCCCTGTATCTCCCTGTTGACTGTATAGAGCCAGAACCCCTGTATCTCCCTGCTGTATAGAGCCAGAACCCCTGTATCTCCCTGCTGTTGACTGTATAGAGCCAGAACCCCTGTATCTCCCTGCTGTTGACTGTATAGAGCCAGAACCCCTGTATCTCCCTGTTGACTGTATGACTGTATAGAGCCAGAACCCCTGTATCTCCCTGTATCTCCCTGTATGACTGTATAGAGCCAGAACCCCTGTATCTCCCTGCTGTTGACTGTATAGAGAGCCAGAACCCCTGTATCTCCCTGTTGACTGTATGACTGTATCTCCCTGTTGACTGTAGAGCCAGAACCCCTGTATCTCCCCCTGTGTTGACTGTATAGAGCCAGAACCCCTGTATCTCCCTGTTGACTGTATAGAGCTGTATCTCCCTGTTGACTGAGCCAGAACCCCTGTATCTCCCTGTTGACTGTATAGAGCCAGAACCCCTGTATCTCCCTGTTGACTGTATAGAGCCAGAACCCCTGTATCTCCCTGCTGTTGACTGTATAGAGCCAGAACCCCTGTATCTCCCTGTTGACTGCCAGAACCCCTGTATCTCCCTGTTGACTGTATAGAGCCAGAACCCCCCTGTATCTCCCTGTTGACTGTATAGAGCCAGAACCCTTGACTGTATAGAGCCAGAACCCCTGTATCTGTATCTCCCTGTCCCTGTGACTGTATAGAGCCAGAACCCCTGTATCTCCCTGTTGACTGTATAGAGCCAGAACCCCTGTATCTCCCCCCTGTATGACTGTATAGAGCCAGAACCCCTGTATCTCCCTGTTGACTGTATAGAGCCAGAACCCCTGTATCTCCCTGTTGACTGTATAGAGCCAGAACCCCTCCCTGTAGCCAGAACCCCTCTCCCTGTTGACTGTATAGAGCCAGAACCCCTGTATCTCCCTGCCAGAACCCCTGTATCTCCAGAACCCCTGTTGACTGTATAGAGCCAGAACCCCTGTATCTCCCTGTTGACTGTATAGAGCCAGACTGTATAGAGCCAGAACCCCTGTATCTCCCTGTTGACTGTATAGAGCCAGAACCCCTGTATCTCCCTGTTGACTGTATAGAGCCAGAACCCCTGTATCTCCCTGTTGACTGTATAGAGCCAGAACCCCTGTATCTCCCTGTTGACTGTATAGAGCCAGAACCCCTGTATCTCCCTGTTGACTGTATAGAGCCAGAACCCCTGTATCTCCCTGTTGACTGTAACCAGAACCCCTGTATCTCCCTGTTGACTGTATAGAGCCAGAACCCCTGTATCTCCCTGTTGACTGTATAGAGCCAGAACCCCTGTATCTCCCTGTTGACTGTATAGAGCCAGAACCCCTGTATCTCCCTGTTGACTGTATAGAGCCAGAACCCCTGTATCTCCCTGTTGACTGTATAGAGCCAGAACCCCTGTATCTCCCTGTTGACTGTATAGAGCCAGAACCCCTGTATCTCCCTGTTGACTGTATAGAGCCAGAACCCCTGTATCTCCCTGTTGACTGTATAGAGCCAGAACCCCTGTATCTCCCTGTTGACTGTATAGAGCCAGAACCCCTGTATCTCCCTGTTGACTGTATAGAGCCAGAACCCCTGTATCTCCCTGTTGACTGTATAGAGCCAGAACCCCTGTATCTCCCTGTTGACTGTATAGAGCCAGAACCCCTGTATCTCCCTGTTGACTGTAAGAGCCAGAACCCCTGTATCTCCCTGTTGACTGTATAGAGCCAGAACCCCTGTATCTCCCTGTGTGTACCAGAACCCCTGTATCTCCCTGTTGACTGTACCAGAACCCCTGTATCTCCCTGCTGTTGACTGTATAGAGCCAGAACCCCTGTATCTCCCTGTATAGAGCCAGAACCCCTGTATCTCCCTGTTGACTGTATAGAGCCAGAACCCCTGTATCTCCCTGTTGACTGTATAGAGCCAGAACCCCTGTATCTCCCTGTTGACTGAGCCAGAACCCCTGTATCTCCCTGTTGACTGTATAGAGCCAGAACCCCTGTATCTCCCTGTTGACTGTATGTATCTCCCTGTTGACTGTATAGAGCCAGAACCCCTGTATCTCCCTGTTGACTGTATAGAGCCAGAACCCCTGTATCTCCCTGTTGACTGTATAGAGCCAGAACCCCTGTATCTCCCCAGAACCCCTGTATCTGACTGTATAGAGCCAGAACCCCTGTATCTCCCTGTTGACTGTATGAGCCAGAACCCTGTATCTGTACTGTATAGAGCCAGAACCCCTGTATCTCCTGTTGACTGTATAGAGCCAGAACCCCTGTATCTCCCTGTTGACTGTATAGAGCCAGAACCCCTGTATCTCCCTGTTGACTGTATAGAGCCAGAACCCCTGTATCTCCCTGTTGACTGTATAGAGCCAGAACCCCTGTATCTCCCTGTTGACTGTATAGAGCCAGAACCCCTGTATCTCCCTGTTGACTGTATAAGAGCCAGAACCCCCCTGTATCTCCCTGCTGTTGACTGTATAGAGCCAGAACCCCTGTATCTCCCTGTTGACTGTATAGAGCCAGAACCCCCCTGTACTCTCCAGAACCCCTGTATCTCCCTGCTGTTGACTGTATAGAGCCAGAACCCCTGTATCTCCCTGTTGACTGTATAGAGCCAGAACCCCTGTATCTCCCTGTTGACTGTAGAGCCAGAACCCCTGTATCTCCCTGTTGACTGTATGACTGTATCTCCCTGTTGACTGAGCCAGAACCCCTGTATCTCCCTGTTGACTGTATGACTGTATCTCCCTGTTGAGAGCCAGAACCCCTGTATCTCCCTGTTGAACCAGAACCCCTGTATCTCCCTGTTGACTGTATAGAGCCAGAACCCCTGTATCTCCCTGTTGACTGTATAGAGCCAGAACCCCTGTATCTCCCTGTTGTTGACTGTATAGAGCCAGAACCCCTGTATCTCCCTGTTGACTGTATAGAGCCAGAACCCCTCCCTGTTGACTGTATCTCCCTGTTGACTGTATAGAGCCAGAACCCCTGTATCTCCCTGTTGACTGTATAGAGCCAGAACCCCTGTATCTCCCTGTTGACTGTATAGAGCCAGAACCCCTGTATCTCCCTGTTGACTGTATAGAGCCAGAACCCCTGTATCTCCCTGTTGACTGTAAAGAGCCAGAACCCCTGTATCTCCCTGTTGACTGTATAGAGCCAGAACCCCTGTATCTCCCTGCTGTTGACTGTATAGAGCCAGAACCCCTGTATCTCCCTGTTGACTGTATAGAGCCAGAACCCCTGTATCTCCCTGTTGACTGTATAGAGCCAGAACCCCTGTATCTCCCTGTTGACTGTATAGAGCCAGAACCCCTGTATCTCCCTGTTGACTGTATAGAGCCAGAACCCCTGTATCTCCCTGCTGTTGACTGTATAGAGCCAGAACCCCT
>NW_025747318.1:25000-35000 GCF_021184085.1 Oncorhynchus gorbuscha
GTGTTATTCTGTGGTCGTGTGTGTGTGTGTGTTTGTGTGTGCGTCCGTCTGGCCCTGTCGTTGACACACGTCTCCTGATGGCGTGCTCCCAGGGATCCTCTCTCTCTCTCTGCCAGCCAATGACAGCCAATTATCCAGCAGGCCGCGCTGGCAGCCAATCAAACGAAGGGAGAGGGAGAGCTTAGCTAGAATATCTTTATGTGGTTCTACTATAAACCAAGTGTGACTACAAGCTGAGCTCTAAAGTCTTGTTACAATCAAAATATGTCTTCCTGAGGTGTCTTACTGTCCCTTATAGAACATTTAAATATGTCTTCCTGAGGTGTCTTACTGTCCCTGATAGAACATTTAAATATGTCTTCCTGAGGTGTCTTACTGTCCCTGATAGAACATTTAAATATGTCTTCCTGAGGTGTCTAATTGTCCCTTACAGAACATTTAAAATATGTCTTTCTGATGTGTGTTATTTTCCCTTATAGAACATTTTAAATATGTTGATGCTGGTTGTTATTTGGTTCCCTGACTTCTCTACAGACAGTCATTGTGACGTTTTCCCCTGGCCACATATTGACTGCTGGGTGCAGATAAGGGGGATGAGAGAATGGAAGAGAGGCGAGAGAGAAGGGAGGAAGAATTATGGATGTGTTGTGTGAGCTGCAGACAACCTTCCGTCAGAGCCCTGCAGGCTAGCCAGGTATCACCAGGTAGAGAGAGAGACCTCATCACCTGTTAGAGCCCTGTAGGCTAGCCAGGTATCGCCAGGTAGAGAGAGAGACCTCATCACCTGTTAGAGCCCTGCAGGCTAGCCAGGTATCACCAGGTAGAGAGAGAGACCTCATCACCTGTTAGAGCCCTGCAGGCTAGCCAGGTATCGCCAGGTAGAGAGAGAGACCTCATCACCTGTTAGAGCCCTGCAGGCTAGCCAGGTATCGCCAGGTAGAGAGAGATCTCATCACCTGTTAGAGCCCTGCAGGCTAGCCAGGTATCGCCAGGTAGAGAGAGAGACCTCATCACCTGTTAGAGCTCTGTAGGCTAGCCAGGTATCGCCAGGTAGAGAGAGACATCATCACCGTTAGAGCCCTGCAGGCTAGCCAGGTAGAGAGAGACATCATCACCGTTAGAGCCCTGCAGGCTAGCCAGGTATCGCCAGGTAGAGAGAGACATCATCACCGTTAGAGCCCTGCAGGCTAGCCAGGTATCGCCAGGTAGAGAGAGACATCATCACCGTTAGAGCGCTGCAGGCTAGCCAGGTAGAGAGAGACATCATCACCGTTAGAGCCCTGTAGGCTAGCCAGGTAGAGAGAGACATCATCACCGTTAGAGCCCTGCAGGCTAGCCAGGTATCGCCAGGTAGAGAGAGACATCCTCACCGTTAGAGTCCTGCAGGCTAGCCAGGTAGGTATCGCCAGGTGGAGAGAGACATCATCAACCATTAGAGCCCTGCAGGCTAGCCAGGTATCGCCAGGTAGAGAGAGACTCTCCTCTCTCCCTCACTCTCTTCCTCTCTCCCTCCCTCTCTCCCTCCCTCCCCACTCTCTTCCTCTCTCCCTCCCTCTCTCCCTCATTCTCTTCCTACCTCTTTCCCTCCCTCCCTCCCCCTCCCTCCCTCCCTCCCTCTCTCCCACCCTCCCTCCCTCTCCGCCTCTCTCCCTCCCTCTCTTCCTCTCTCTCTTTCTCTCAGCCTCTCAGGGTTAAGTGCAGCAGACTATAGACATTTACATTTACATTTAAGTCATTTAGCAGACGCTCTTATCCAGAGCGACTTACAAATTGGTGCATTCAGCTTATGACATCCAGTGGAACAGTCACTTTACAATAGTGCATCTAAATCTTAAAGGGGGGGGTGAGAAGGATTACTTATCCTAGGTATTCCTTAAAGAGGTGGGGTTTCAGGTGTCTCCGGAAGGTGGTGATTGACTCCGCTGTCCTGGCGTCGTGAGGGAGTTTGTTCCACCATTGGGGGGCCAGAGCAGCGAACAGTTTTGACTGGGCTGAGCGGGAACTGTACTTCCTCAGTGGTAGGGAGGCGAGCAGGCCAGAGGTGGATGAACGCAGTGCCCTTGTTTGGGTGTAGGGCCTGATCAGAGCCTGGAGGTACTGAGGTGCCGTTCCCCTCACAGCTCCGTAGGCAAGCACCATGGTCTTGTAGCGGATGCGAGCTTCAACTGGAAGCCAGTGGAGAGAGCGGAGGAGCGGGGTGACGTGAGAGAACTTGGGAAGGTTGAACACCAGACGGGCTGCGGCGTTCTGGATGAGTTGTAGGGGTTTAATGGCACAGGCAGGGAGCCCAGCCAACAGCGAGTTGCAGTAATCCAGACGGGAGATGACAAGTGCCTGGATTAGGACCTGCGCCGCTTCCTGTGTGAGGCAGGGTCGTACTCTGCGGATGTTGTAGAGCATGAACCTACAGGAACGGGCCACCGCCTTGATGTTAGTTGAGAACGACAGGGTGTTGTCCAGGATCACGCCAAGGTTCTTAGCGCTCTGGGAGGAGGACACAATGGAGTTGTCAACCGTGATGGCGAGATCATGGAACGGGCAGTCCTTCCCCGGGAGGAAGAGCAGCTCCGTCTTGCCGAGGTTCAGCTTGAGGTGGTGATCCGTCATCCACACTGATATGTCTGCCAGACATGCAGAGATGCGATTCGCCACCTGGTCATCAGAAGGGGGAAAGGAGAAGATTAATTGTGTGTCGTCTGCATAGCAATGATAGGAGAGACCATGTGAGGTTATGACAGAGCCAAGTGACTTGGTGTATAGCGAGAATAGGAGAGGGCCTAGAACAGAGCCCTGGGGGACACCAGTGGTGAGAGCGCGTGGTGAGGAGACAGATTCTCGCCACGCCACCTGGTAGGAGCGACCTGTCAGGTAGGACGCAATCCAAGCGTGGGCCGCGCCGGAGATGCCCAACTCGGAGAGGGTGGAGAGGAGGATCTGATGGTTCACAGTATCGAAGGCAGCCGATAGGTCTAGAAGGATGAGAGCAGAGGAGAGAGAGTTAGCTTTAGCGGTGCGGAGCGCCTCCGTGATACAGAGAAGAGCAGTCTCAGTTGAATGACTAGTCTTGAAACCTGACTGATTTGGATCAAGAAGGTCATTCTGAGAGAGATAGCGGGAGAGCTGGCCAAGGACGGCACGTTCAAGAGTTTTGGAGAGAAAAGAAAGAAGGGATACTGGTCTGTAGTTGTTGACATCGGAGGGATCGAGTGTAGGTTTTTTCAGAAGGGGTGCAACTCTCGCTCTCTTGAAGACGGAAGGGACGTAGCCAGTGGTCAGGGATGAGTTGATGAGCGAGGTGAGGTAAGCGAGAAGGTCTCCGGAAATGGTCTGGAGAAGAGAGGAGGGGATAGGGTCAAGCGGGCAGGTTGTTGGGCGGCCGGCCGTCACAAGACGCAAGATTTCATCTGGAGAGAGAGGGGAGAAAGAGGTCAGAGCACAGGGTAGGGCAGTGTGAGCAGAACCAGCGGTGTCGTTTGACTTAGCAAACGAGGATCGGATGTCGTCGCCCTTCTTTTCAAGGTCAACGACCATTTTCAAAATGGTTGAATGAATCATTGACTGTAGCATTGCGTTCTGTATTAAATGTGTGTTTGTGTGTGTGTGTGTGTGTGTGTGTGTGTGTGTGTTTTGTGTGTGTGTGTGTGTTGTATTTAATGGCCAGAGATCCATTCCACTGAAGGTGTGTGGGTAGAGCCTTGACCCCTGGAAGAGTCCCAATAAATGAGTGTTACAGGCTGTGCAGGATTTTGTTCCCGCCCAACACTAACACACCTGATTGTTAGCTAATTCCACAATCATCAAGACCAGTTAAATCATCTGTGTTAGCGCTGGGTTGGAACTAAACAGTGCACTCTGTTATCTATCATTAGGATATTCATGGCTCTATAGTCCTGGTCACCAGTAGTGGTATAGACCAGTGTTTATATAGTCCTGGTCACCAGTAGTGGTATAGACCAGTGTTTCTATAGTCCTGGTCACCAGTAGTGGTATAGACCAGTGTTTCTATAGTCCTGGTCACCAGTAGTGGTATAGACCAGTGTTTCTATAGTCCTGGTCACCAGTAGTGGTATAGACCAGTGTTTCTATAGTCCTGGTCACCAGTAGTGGTATAGACCAGTGTTTCTATAGTCCTGGTCACCAGTAGTGGTATAGACCAGTGTTTCTATAGTCCTGGTCACCAGTAGTGGTATAGACCAGTGTTTCTATTGTCCTGGTCACCAGTAGTGGTATAGACCAGTGTTTCTATGGTCATGGTCACCAGTAGGGGTATAGGACTGAGATGTAGGGAATAGGGTTCTATTGGATCAGTCCTTTGTCTCATCAGGACTGGGATGTAGGGAATAGGGTTCTATTGGATCAGTCCTTTGTCTCATCAGGACTGAGATGTAGGGAATAGAGTTCTATTGGATCAGTCCTTTGTCTCATCAGGACTGGGATGTAGGGAATAGGGTTCTATTGGATCAGCGCTTTGTCTCTGTGTGTGTGTGTGTGTGTGTGTGTGTGTGTGTGTGTGTGTGTGTGTGTGTGTGTGTGTGTGTGTGTGTGTGTGTGTGTGTGTGTGTGTGTGTGTGTGTGTGTGTGTGTGTGTGTGTGTGTGTGTGTGTGAGTGTGTGTGTGTGTGTGTGTGTGTGTGTGTGTGTGTGTGTGTGTGTGTGTGTGTGTGTGTGTGTGTGTGTGTGTGTGTGTGTGTGTGTGTGTGTGTGTGTGTGTGTGTGTGTGTGTGTGTGACGTGTGTGTGTGTGTGTGTGTGTGTGTGTGTGTGTGTGTGTGTGTGTGTGTGTGTGTGTGTGTGTGTGTGTGTGTGTGTGTGTGTGTGTGTGTGTGTGTGTGTGTGTGTGTGTGTGTGTGTGTGTGTGTGTGTGTGTGACAGTTAACACATTTTATTATATTTGTGTGGACCAGATGTCAACCATCTAAATATCTGAGAAATGAGGACGTGTTGCCGGCCCTCACATGTAAAAAGACCATTTTAAGATTAAGGGTTAGAATTAAGGGTTAGAATTAGGGGTTAGAATTAGGGGTTAGAATTAGGGGTTAGAATTAGGGGTTAGAATTAGGGGTTAGAATTAGGGGTTCATGTTAGAATTAGGAGTTAGGGTTAGAATTAGGGGTTAGAATTAGGGGTTAGGGTAAGAATTAGAGAGTAGGGTTAGAATTAGGGGTTAGGGTTAGAATTAGGAGTTAGGGTTAGAATTAGGGGTTAGAATTAGGGGTTAGGGTTAGAATTAGGAGTTAGGGTTAGAATTAGGGGTTAGAATTAGGGGTTAGGGTAAGAATTAGAGAGTAGGGTTAGAATTAGGGGTTAGGGTTAGAATTAGGGGTTTAGGGGTTAGAATTAGGGTTAGGGGTTAGAATTAGGGGTTAGGGTTAGAATTAGGGGTTCGGTTTAGGGTTAGGGGTTAGAATTAGGGGTTAGGGTTAGGGGTTAGGGGTTAGGGTTAGGGTTAGGGTTAGGGTTAGGGGTTAGGGTTAGGGTTAGGGTTAGTGTTAGGTTTAGGGTTAGGGGTTAGGGGTTAGGGGTTAGGGTTAGGGTTAGGGTTAGGTTTAGGGTTAGGGGTTTTATCATTTTATTGAGGATACCATGTATTTTGTCTCGTAGTTCATTCAATGTAATTGGAGGATCCAGTGTGTTCTGGAATCCAGTGTGTGTTCTCTGTTATAGAGCCAATCAGATTGGAGAAGTGGTTTCTCCACACATCTCCGTTTTGGATAGATAATTATTAATCTTGTTGTTTGTTTAGTGTTTTCCAATTTTCCCAGAAGTGGTTAGAGTCTACGGATTCTTCAATTGCATTGAGCTGATTTCTGACATGCTGTTCCTTCTTTTTCCGTAGTGTATTTCTGTATTGTTTTAGTGATTCACCCTAGTGAAGGCGAAGACTCAGGTTTTCTGGGTCTCTGTGTTTTTGGTTGGACAGGTTTCTCAATTTCTTTCTTTGCGTTCTTCATCAAACCATTTGTCATTGTTGTTGATTTTCTTTGGTTGTCTGCTTGACATGTTTATATTTGATAGGGAAGCTGAGAGGTCAAATATACTGTTTATGTTTTCTACTGCCAGGTTTACACCTTCACTATTACAGTGGAACGTTTTACCCAGGGAGTTGTCTAGAAGGGATTGATTTTGTTGTTGCCTAATTGTTTTTTGGTTGGTTTCTACACTACATTCCTTCCATCTATAGCATTTCTTAATGTTACTCAGTTCCTTTGGCTTTGATGCCTCATGATTGAGTATTGCTCTGTTCAAATAGACTGTGATTTTGCTGTGGTCTGATAGGTGTCGCTCTGCTCACAGCCTGAGTGAAGCTGTCATGGTGAGGTCATTGCTGCAGGGGTGGGAGGCATGTGGGGGGGAGGCAGAAGACCCCTTTTGGGAGGACGGGGCGTCTTTCAGGTCTGTGAGGGTGTCTCACTGGTCTGGGCGGTGGTGTCCTCCTGTGTGGTGCAGTTGAGGGTCCTTCAGGGTCAAAAAGTTGGGATGTCTGCCTTGTGTAGGTGGACCTGGTCGTAAATGCTGGTCAAGTCCAGAGTGGTGGGCCAGGTAGACGTTAGGTTTTTGAGGTACAGTCTCACTAAATGCGTTTACCCGCTGTGTGGTGGCAGGGTGAACGTCTTTTCGATGTTGCCGGGTGGAGATCATCACTTGGTGCGTTGGGGAAGGTAGAAGAAGCTTTTTTCAATCACTCCCTTTCCTGCTTGGGCCCCTCGGGTCGTTTGTCCTCATGTGAATTATGATGTGGCTTGGGGGGGGACACAAGTCTGTCCTCTGACAACAGCTCCAGGGCCTAGTGTTTATGGCACCAGAGTTTAGCCACTTTGTGTCTTGAATGTATTTGCCAATTGAGTCAATAAGGAGCACAATCTCTGGGTTTGTTTGTCCTCAGCGGATGTGTGGGGGTTGTCAGGAGAGCTATCAATCAATCAATCAATCAAATGTATTTATAAAGCCCTTCGTACATCAGCTAATATCTCAAAGTGCTGTACAGAAACCCAGCCTAAAACCCCAAACAGCAAGCAATGCAGGTGTAGAAGCACGGTGGCTAGGAAAAACTCCCTGGAAAGGCCAGAACCTAGGAAGAAACCTAGAGAGGAACCAGGCTATGAGGGGTGGCCAGTCCTCTTCTGGCTGTGCCGGGTGGAGATTATAACAGAACATGGCCAAGATGTTCAAATGTTCATAAATAACCAGCAGGGTCACATAATAATAATCACAGTAGTTGTGCAACAAGTCAGCAATCTCAGGAGTAAATGTCAGTTTGGCTTTTCATAGTCGATCATTCAGAGTATCGCTACCGCTCCTGCTGTCTCTAGACAGTTGAGAACAGCAGGTCAGGGACAGGTAGCAGTTCTGGGACAGGTAGCAGGTCTGGGACAGGTAGCAGGTCTGGGTCAGGTAGAAGGTCTGGGACAGGTAGCAGGTCTAGGACAGGTAGCAGGTCTGGGACAGGTAGCAGGTCTGGGACAGGTGGCAGGTCTAGGACAGGGAAGGTCTAGGACAGGTAGCAGGTCTAGGACAGGTAGCAGGTCTAGGACAGGTATAAGGTCTGGGACAGGTAGAAGGTCTGGGACAGTTAGAAGGTCTGGGACAGGTAGCAGGTCTGGGACAGGTAGAATGTCTGGGACAGGTAGCAGGTCTGGGACAGGTAGCAGGTCTGGGACAGGTAGCAGGTCTGGGACAGGGAGAAGGTCTAGGACAGGTAGCAGGTCTAGGACAGGTAGCAGGTCTAGGACAGGTAGAATGTCTGGGACAGGTAGCAGGTCTGGGACAGGTAGCAGGTCTGGGACAGGTAGCAGGTCCGGGGAGCTGACAGGGCGTGGGGTCTGTTGGGTTGGTGGGTCCTGTGTTGTCTTTCCCATTGTGGTGTTGAGGCTGTTTCTGCTTGGCTTCTCTGGGAGAGAGTGTCCTGTTCTCTGTCACACCTCAGCTTTCATACCTCCTCGTTCGCTGCTGTTAGCTAAACCGTGTTCCTCTTTCTCCTCCTCCTCCTCTAAGTTCTCCTCCCCTCAGTCCGTAGAGCAGACAGCTCTCTCAGACAGCCGTCCATCTCCTCCTCTAAGTTCTTCTCCTCTCAGTCCGTAGAGCAGACAGCTCTCTCAGACAGCCGTCCATGGTACCAGGGGATGGTCTGGTTAATATAGCACTGTGCCAGGGGATGGTCTGGTTAATATAGCACTGTACCAGGGGATGGTCTGGTTAATATAGCACTGTACCAGGGGATGGTCTGGTTAATATAGCACTGTACCAGGGGATGGTCTGGTTAATATAGCACTGTACCAGGGGATGGTCTGGTTAATATAGCACTGTGTCAGGGGATGGTCTGGTTAATATAGCACTGTACCAGGGGATGGTCTGGTTAATATAGCACTGTGCCAGGGGATGGTCTGCTTAATATAGCACTGTGTCATGCCAGGGGATGGTCTGGTTAATATAACACTGTACCAGGGGATGGTCTGGTTAATATAGCACTGTGTCATGCCAGGGGATGGTCTGGTTAATATAGCACTGTACCAGGGGATGGTCTGGTTAATATAACACTGTGTCATGCCAGGGGATGGTCTGGTTAACATAGCACTGTACCAGGGGATGGTCTGGTTAATATAGCACTGTGCCAGGGGATGGTCTGGTTAATATAGCACTGTACCAGGGGGATGGTCTGGTTAATATAGCACTGTACCAGGGGATGGTCTGGTTAATATAGCACTGTGCCAGAGGATGGTCTGGTTAATATAGCACTGTGCCATGCCAGGGGATGGTCTGGTTAATATAGCACTGTGCCAGGGGATGGTCTGGTTAATATAACACTGTGCCAGGGGATGGTCTGGTTAATATAGCACTGTGCCAGGGGATGGTCTGGTTAATATAACACTGTACCAGGGGATGGTCTGGTTAATATAGCACTGTACCAGGGGATGGTCTGGTTAATATATCACTGTGCCAGGGGATGGTCTGGTTAATATAACACTGTGCCAGGGGATGGTCTGGTTAATATAACACTGTGCCAGGGGATGGTCTGGTTAGTATAACACTGTACCAGGGGATGGTCTGGTTAATATAACACTGTACCAGGGGATGGTCTGGTTAATATAGCACTGTACCAGGGGATGGTCTGGTTAATATATCACTGTGCCAGGGGATGGTCTGGTTAATATAACACTGTGCCAGGGGATGGTCTGGTTAGTATAACACTGTACCAGGGGATGGTCTGGTTAATATAACACTGTGCCAGGGGATGGTCTGGTTAGTATAACACTGTAACAGGGGATGGTCTGGTTAACATAGCACTGTGCCAGGGGATGGTCTGGTTAATATAGCACTGTGCCAGGGGATGGTCTGGTTAATATAGCACTGTGTCAGGTGATGGTCTGGTTAATATAGCACTGTGCCAGGGGATGGTCTGGTTAATATAGCACTGCCCTGCCAGGGGATGGTCTGGTTAATATAGCACTGTGCCATGCCAGGGGATGGTCTGGTTAATATAGCACTGTGCCAGGGGATGGTCTGGTTAATATAGCACTGTGCCAGGGGATGGTCTGGTTAATATAGCACTGCCCTGCCAGGGGATGGTCTGGTTAATATAGCACTGTACCAGGGGATGGTCTGGTTAATATAGCACTGTGCCAGGGGATGGTCTGGTTAATATAGCACTGTGCCAGGGGATGGTCTGGTTAATATAGCACTGTGCCAGGGGATGGTCTGGTTAATATAGCACTGCCCTGCCAGGGGATGGTCTGGTTAATATAGCACTGTGCCATGCCAGGGGATGGTCTGGTTAATATAGCACTGTACCAGGGGATGGTCTGGTTAATATAACACTGTACCAGGGGATGGTCTGGTTAATATAACACTGTACCAGGGGATGGTCTGGTTAATATAGCACTGTACCAGGGGATGGTTAATATAGCACTGTACCATGCCAGGGGATGGTCTGGTTAATATAGCACTGTGTCAGGGGATGGTTAATATAGCACTGTACCATGCCAGGGGATGGTCTGGTTAATATAG
>NW_025747318.1:40000-47500 GCF_021184085.1 Oncorhynchus gorbuscha
AGAGGTGTTATATAGAGACTACAGACTGTTATAGGACAGTGTTATATAGAGACTACAGTCTGTTATAGGACAGTGTTATATAGAGACTACAGTCTGTTATAGGTGTTATATAGAGACTACAGTCTGTTATAGGTGTTATATAGAGACTACAGTCTGTTAGAGGTGTTATATAGAGACTACAGTTTATTACAGTCTGTTATAGGTGTTATATAGAGACTACAGTCTGTTAGAGGTGTTATATAGAGACTACAGTCTGTTAGAGGTGTTATATAGAGATTACAGTCTGTTATAGGTGTTATATAGAGACTACAGTCTGTTATAGGTGTTATATAGAGACTACAGTCTGTTATAGGACAGTGTTATATAGAGACTACAGTCTGTTAGAGGTGTTATATAGAGACTACAGTCTGTTAGAGGTGTTATATAGAGACTACAGTCTGTTATAGGTGTTATATAGAGACTACAGTCTGTTATAGGTGTTATATAGAGACTACAGTCTGTTAGAGGTGTTATATAGAGACTACAGTCTGTTATAGGTGTTATATAGAGACTACAGTCTGTTAGAGGTGTTATATAGAGACTACAGTCTGTTATAGGTGTTATATAGAGACTACAGTCTGTTAGAGGTGTTATATAGAGACTACAGTCTGTTAGAGGTGTTATATAGAGACTACAGTCTGTTATAGGTGTTATATAGAGACTACAGTCTGTTATAGGTAGTTATATAGAGACTACAGTCTGTTATAGGTGTTATATAGAGACTACAGTCTGTTATAGGTGTTATATAGAGACTACAGTCTGTTATAGGACAGTGTTATATAGAGACTACAGTCTGTTATAGGTGTTATATAGAGACTACAGTCTGTTATAGGACAGTGTTATATAGAGACTACAGTCTGTTATAGGTGTTATATAGAGACTACAGTCTGTTATAGGTGTTATATAGAGACTACAGTCTGTTATAGGTGTTATATAGAGACTACAGTCTGTTAGAGGTGTTATATAGAGACTACAGTCTGTTAGAGGTGTTATATAGAGACTACAGTCTGTTAGAGGTGTTATATAGAGACTACAGTCTGTTATAGGTGTTATATAGAGACTACAGTCTGTTAGAGGACAGTGTTATATAGAGACTACAGTCTGTTATAGGTGTTATATAGAGACTACAGTCTGTTATAGGTGTTATATAGAGACTACAGTCTGTTAGAGGTGTTATATAGAGACTACAGTCTGTTATAGGACAGTGTTATATAGAGACTACAGTCTGTTATAGGTGTTATATAGAGACTACAGTCTGTTATAGGACAGTGTTATATAGAGACTACAGTCTGTTAGAGGTGTTATATAGAGACTACAGTCTGTTAGAGGTGTTATATAGAGACTACAGTCTGTTATAGGTGTTATATAGAGACTACAGTCTGTTAGAGGTGTTATATAGAGACTACAGTCTGTTATAGGACAGTGTTATATAGAGACTACAGTCTGTTATAGGTGTTATATAGAGACTATGAGACTACAGTCTGTTATGTTAGGACAGTGTTATATAGAGACTACAGTCTGTTAGAGGTGTTATATAGAGACTACAGTCTGTTATAGGTGTTATATAGAGACTACAGTCTGTTATAGGTGTTATATAGAGACTACAGTCTGTTATAGGTGTTATATAGAGACTACAGTCTGTTAGAGGTGTTATATAGAGACTACAGTCTGTTAGAGGTGTTATATAGAGACTACAGTCTGTTATAGGTGTTATATAGAGACTACAGTCTGTTATAGGTGTTATATAGAGACTTACAGTCTGTTATAGGTGTTATATAGAGACTACAGTCTGTTATAGGTGTTATATAGAGACTACAGTCTGTTATAGGTGTTATATAGAGACTACAGTCTGTTATAGGTGTTATATAGAGACTACAGTCTGTTAGAGGTGTTATATAGAGACTACAGTCTGTTAGAGGTGTTATATAGAGACTACAGTCTGTTAGAGGTGTTATATAGAGACTACAGTCTGTTATAGGTGTTATATAGAGACTACAGTCTGTTATAGGTGTTATATAGAGACTACAGTCTGTTATAGGTGTTATATAGAGACTACAGTCTGTTATAGGTGTTATATAGAGACTACAGTCTGTTATAGGTGTTATATAGAGACTACAGTCTGTTATAGGTGTTATATAGAGACTACAGTCTGTTAGAGGTGTTATATAGAGACTACAGTCTGTTATAGGTGTTATATAGAGACTACAGTCTGTTAGAGGTGTTATATAGAGACTACAGTCTGTTAGAGGTGTTATATAGAGACTACAGTCTGTTATAGGTGTTATATAGAGACTACAGTCTGTTAGAGGTGTTATATAGAGACTACAGTCTGTTAGAGGTGTTATATAGAGACTACAGTCTGTTATAGGTGTTATATAGAGACTACAGTCTGTTATAGGTGTTATATAGAGACTACAGTCTGTTAGAGGTGTTATATAGAGACTACAGTCTGTTATAGGTGTTATATAGAGACTACAGTCTGTTATAGGTGTTATATAGAGACTACAGTCTGTTATAGGTGTTATATAGAGACTACAGTCTGTTATAGGTGTTATATAGAGACTACAGTCTGTTATAGGTGTTATATAGAGACTACAGTCTGTTATAGGTGTTATATAGAGACTACAGTCTGTTATAGACAGTGTTAGTGTTATATAGAGACTACAGTCTGTTATAGGTGTTATATAGAGACTACAGTCTGTTAGAGGTGTTATATAGAGACTACAGTCTGTTATATAGAGAGGTGTTATATAGAGACTACAGTCTGTTATAGGTGTTATATAGAGACTACAGTCTGTTATAGGTGTTATATAGAGACTACAGTCTGTTAGAGGTGTTATATAGAGACTACAGTCTGTTAGAGGTGTTATATAGAGACTACAGTCTGTTATAGGTGTTATATAGAGACTACAGTCTGTTAGAGGTGTTATATAGAGACTATAGTCTGTTATAGGTGTTATATAGAGACTACAGTCTGTTATAGGTGTTATATAGAGACTACAGTCTGTTAGAGGTGTTATATAGAGACTACAGTCTGTTATAGGTGTTATATAGAGACTACAGTCTGTTATAGGTGTTATATAGAGACTACAGTCTGTTATAGGTGTTATATAGAGACTACAGTCTGTTATAGGTGTTATATAGAGACTACAGTCTGTTAGAGGTGTTATATAGAGACTACAGTCTGTTATAGGTGTTATATAGAGACTACAGTCTGTTATAGGTGTTATATAGAGACTACAGTCTGTTATAGGTGTTATATAGAGACACAGTCTGTTATATAGAGACTACAGTCTGTTATAGGTGTTATATAGAGACTACAGTCTGTTATAGGTGTTATATAGAGACTACAGTCTGTTATAGGTGTTATATAGAGACTACAGTCTGTTATAGGTGTTATATAGAGACTACAGTCTGTTATAGGTGTTATATAGAGACTACAGTCTGTTATAGGTGTTATATAGAGACTACAGTCTGTTAGAGGACAGTGTTATATAGAGACTACAGTCTGTTAGGTGTTATATAGAGACTACAGTCTGTTAGAGGTGTTATATAGAGACTACAGTCTGTTAGAGGACACAGTGTTATATAGAGACTACAGTCTGTTAGAGGTGTTATATAGAGACTACAGTCTGTTAGAGGTGTTATATAGAGACTACAGTCTGTATAGGTGTTATATAGAGACTACAGTCTGTTAGAGTTATATAGACAGTGTTATATAGAGACTACAGTCTGTTATAGGTGTTATATAGAGACTACAGTCTGTTATAGGTGTTATATAGAGACTACAGTCTGTTATAGGTGTTATATAGAGACTACAGTCTGTTAGAGGTGTTATATAGAGACTACAGTCTGTTATAGGACAGTGTTATATAGAGACTACAGTCTGTTATAGGTGTTATATAGAGACTACAGTCTGTTAGAGGTGTTATATAGAGACTACAGTCTGTTATAGGTGTTATATAGAGACTACAGTCTGTTATAGGTGTTATATAGAGACTACAGTCTGTTATAGGACAGTGTTATATAGAGACTACAGTCTGTTATAGGAGTGTTTATATACAGAGACTACAGTCTGTTAGGAGGTGTTATATAGAGACTACAGTCTGTTATAGGTGTTATATAGAGACTACAGTCTGTTAGAGGTGTTATATAGAGACTACAGTCTGTTATAGGTGTTATATAGAGACTACAGTCTGTTAGAGGTGTTATATAGAGACTACAGTCTGTTATAGGTGTTATATAGAGATTACAGTCTGTTAGAGGTGTTATATAGAGACTACAGTCTGTTAGAGGTGTTATATAGAGACTACAGTCTGTTATAGGTGTTATATAGAGACTACAGTCTGTTAGAGGACAGTGTTATATAGAGACTACAGTCTGTTATAGGACAGTGTTATATAGAGACTACAGTCTGTTATAGGACAGTGTTATATAGAGACTACAGTCTGTTAGAGGTGTTATATAGAGACTACAGTCTGTTATAGGTGTTATATAGAGACTACAGTCTGTTAGAGGTGTTATATAGAGACTACAGTCTGTTATAGGTGTTATATAGAGACTACAGTCTGTTATAGGTGTTATATAGAGACTACAGTCTGTTATAGGTGTTATATAGAGACTACAGTCTGTTATAGGTGTTATATAGAGATTACAGTCTGTTATAGGTGTTATATAGAGATTACAGTCTGTTAGAGGTGTTATATAGAGACTACAGTCTGTTATAGGTGTTATATAGAGACTACAGTCTGTTATAGGTATATAGAGACTACAGTCTGTTATAGGTGTTATATAGAGACTACAGTCTGTTATAGGTGTTATATAGAGACTACAGTCTGTTAGAGGTGTTATATAGAGACTACAGTCTGTTATAGGTGTTATATAGAGACTACAGTCTGTTAGAGGTGTTATATAGAGACTACAGTCTGTTATAGGTGTTATATAGAGACTACAGTCTGTTAGAGGTGTTATATAGAGACTACAGTCTGTTAGAGGTGTTATATAGAGACTACAGTCTGTTATAGGTGTTATATAGAGACTACAGTCTGTTATAGGTGTTATATAGAGACTACAGTCTGTTATAGGTGTTATATAGAGACTACAGTCTGTTATAGGTGTTATATAGAGACTACAGTCTGTTATAGGTGTTATATAGAGACTACAGTCTGTTATAGGTGTTATATAGAGACTACAGTCTGTTATAGGTGTTATATAGACAGTGTTATATATAGAGACTACAGTCTGTTATAGGTGTTATATAGAGACTACAGTCTGTTATAGGTGTTATATAGAGACTACAGTCTGTTATAGGACAGTGTTATATAGAGACTACAGTCTGTTATAGGTGTTATATAGAGACTACAGTCTGTTAGAGGTGTTATATAGAGACTACAGTCTGTTAGAGGTGTTATATAGAGACTACAGTCTGTTATAGGTGTTATATAGAGACTACAGTCTGTTAGAGGTGTTATATAGAGACTACAGTCTGTTATAGGTGTTATATAGAGACTACAGTCTGTTAGAGGACAGTGTTATATAGAGACTACAGTCTGTTAGAGGTGTTATATAGAGACTATAGTCTGTTAGAGGTGTTATATAGAGACTACAGTCTGTTATAGGTGTTATATAGAGACTACAGTCTGTTAGAGGTGTTATATAGAGACTACAGTCTTTAGAGGACAGTGTTATTAGAGACTGTCCTTTAAAGGACAGTGTTGTTGTGTGTGTGTGTGTGTGTGTGTGTGTGTGTGTGTGTGTGTGTGTGTGTGTGTGTGTGTGTGTGTGTGTGTGTGTGTGTGTGTGTGTGTGTGTGTGTGTGTGTGTGTGTGTGTGTGTGTGTGTGCACTCATCCTCCGTCCATCAGGTATGGGTTGAATTGGCTCCCCGTCACATTTGACAGGAGAGTAATGATTGGATGTTTCTACGCAGTAGTGTTAGAGAACTGACCAATCAGAAGCTATCACACATCTGTGTGTTTCTCTCTCTCTTTCTGTCCATCTTCATCCCATCCTCTTCATTATCTCTTCATCTCAGTCCCCCCTCTCTCCCTCCAGCTCTACCTGTCTCTTTCCTTTTCCACTTCTTTCACTCTCTCTCTCTCCACCCCTACAGAGCCATGTCTGCCTACGGCGGCCTTTCTCAATAGCAAGGCTATGCTCACTGAGTCTGTACATAGTCAAAGCTTTCCTTAAGTTTGGGTCAGTCACAGTGGTCAGGTATTCTGCTACTGTGTTCTCTCTGTTTAGGGCCAAATAGCATTCTAGTTTGCTCAGTTGTTTTGTTAATTCTTTCCAATGTGTCAAGTAATTATCTTTTTGTTTTCTCATGATTTGGTTGGGTCTAATTGTGCTGCTGTCCTGGGGCTCTGTGGGGTGTGTTTGTGTTTGTGAACAGAGCCCCAGGACCAGCTTGCTTAGGGGACTCTTCTCCAGGTTCATCTCTCTGTAGGTGATGGCTTTGTTATGGAAGGTTTGTGAATCGCTTCCTTTTAGGTGGTTGTAGAATTTAACGGCTCTTTTCTGGATTTTGATAATTAGTGGGTATCGGCCTAATTCTGCTCTGCATGCATTATTTGGTGTTCTACGTTGTACACTGAGGATATTTTTGCAGAATTCTGCGTGCAGAGTCTCAATTTGGTGTTTGTCCCATTTTGTGAAGTTTTGGTTGGTGAGCGGACCCCAGACCTCACAACCATAAAGGGCAATGGGCTCTATGACTGATTCAAGTATTTTTAGCCAGATCCTAACTGATGTCAAATTTTATGTTCCTTTTGATGCCATAGAATGCCCTTCTTGCCTTGTCTCTCAGATCGTTCACAGCTTTGTGGAAGTTACCTGTGGCGCTGATGTTTAGGCCAAGGTATGTATAGTTTTTTGTGTGCTCTAGGGCAACAGTGTCTAGATGGATTTTGTATTTGTAGTCCTGGTGACTGGACCTTTTTTACTGTTGAACACCATTATTTTGGTCTTCCTGAGATTTACTGTCAGGATTTTCTCAAGGTTACTGTTGACGCATATTCCACGGTAGTTATTGGGGTCAAATTTGTCTCCACTTTTGTGGATTGGGGTGATCAGTCAGGTTCCAAATATTGGGGAAGATGCCAGAGCTAAGTATGATGTTAAAGAGTTTTAGTATAGCCAATTGGAATTTGTTGTCTGAATATTTGATAATTTCATTGAGGATACCATCAACACCAGAGGCCTTTTTGGGTTGGAGGGTTTTTATTTTGTCCTGTAACTCATTCAATGTAATTGGAGGATCCAGTGTGTTCTGGAATCCAGTGTGTTCTGGAATCCAGTGTGTTCTGGAATCCAGTGTGTTCTGGACGTCTTTAATAGTTGATTCTAAGAATGTATTCTATTCTAATTGATGATGTCTATGGTTTTACTGTTTGTTCTCTGTTATAGAGCCAATCAGATTGGAGAAGTGGTTTCTCCACACATCTCCATTTTGGATAGATAA
>NW_025747318.1:55000-61202 GCF_021184085.1 Oncorhynchus gorbuscha
TCCTCTGTGGGAATAACAGGTTCTGTCCCAGGGTCTGTTCCTCTGTGGGAATAACAGGTTCTGTCCCAGGGTCTGTTCCTCTGTGGGAATAACAGGTTCTGTTCCTCTGTGGGAATAACAGGTTCTGTCTGTTCCTCTGTGGGAATAACAGGTTCTGTCCCAGGGTCTGTTCCTCTGTGGGAATAATAGGTTCTGTCCCAGGGTCTGTTCCTCTGTGGGAATAACAGGTTCTGTCCCAGGGTCTGTTCCTCTGTGGGAATAACAGGTTCTGTCCCAGGGTCTGTTCCTCTGTAGGAATAACAGGTTCTGTCCCAGGGTCTGTTCCTCTGTGGGAATAACAGGTTCTGTCCCAGGGTCTGTTCCTCTGTGGGAATAACAGGTTCTGTCCCAGGGTCTGTTCCTCTGTGGGAATAACAGGTTCTGTTCCAGGGTCTGTTCCTCTGTGGGAATAACATGTTCTGTCCCAGGGTCTGTACCTCTGTGGGGAATAACAGGTTCTGTCCCAGGGTCTGTTCCTCTGTGGGAATAACAGGTTTTGTCCCAGGGTCTGTTCTGCTGTGGGAATAACAGGTTCTGTCCCAGGGTCTGTTCTGCTGTGGGAATAACAGGTTCTGCCCAATTTTTCAGTTTTTGATTTGTTAAAAAAGTTTGAAATATCCAATAACTGTCGTTCCACTTCATGATTGTGTCCCACTTGTTGTTGATTCTTCACAAATACGGTTTTATATCTTTATGTTTGAAGCCTGAAATGTGGCAAAAGGTCGCAAAGTTCAAGGGGGCCGAATACTTTCGCAAGGCACTGTACATGGATGAGAGAGCTTCCTACTGCCTGAGCTATGCTGTTGATGTAAATTGAGAAGAGCATGGGGCCTAGGATCGAGCCTTGGGGTACTCCCTTAGTGACAGGCAGTGGCTGAGATAGCAGATTTTCTGACTTTACACACTGCACTCTTTGAGAGAGGTAGTTAGCAAACCAGGCTAAAGACCCCTCAGAGACACCAATACTCCTTAGCCGGCCCACAAGAATGAAATGGTCTACCGTATCAAAAGCTTTGGCCAAGTCAATAAAAAAGAGCAGCACAATATTGCTTTAAGGGTCAGTGAAACTTCCATGACCTGAGCGGAAATCAGATTGCATACCCGAGAGAATACTACAGACAACAAGAAAGACTGGCAGTTGATTATTGACAAGTTTTTCCCCGAGACTTTTGAAAAACAGGGCAAAATAGAAATAGGCCTCTAACAGTTAGGATCAGCTTGATTTCCCCTTTAAATAAAGGACGAGCCGTGGCTGCCTTCCAACCATTGGGAACCTCCCCAGAGAGGAGAGACAGGATAAAAGTATTATTTGCGATGATGGGAGCAGCAACCTTAAAGAAGAAAGAAGAAAGGGTCTAAACCATCTGACCCAGTTTCAGGAGTTCCTTTAGCACCTCGGACTCAGTGACTACCTGCAGGGAGAAACTTTGTAGCGGGCCAGGGGAATAAGAGGGAGAAGCATCGGGGATAGTCACATTAGAAGGGGTTAGGAGAAGAGGAAGTGTTGGACCGTTAAGGAGGCATGGCTGAGTCAAATAGGAATCCTGACTTTAATGAAGTGGTGATTTAAAGAGCTCAGCCATGTGCTTCTTGTCAGGAACAACCACATCATCAACATTAAGGGCCATGTGCTCCTTGTCAGGAACAACCACATCATCAACATTAAGGGCCATGTGCTCCTTGTCAGGAACAACCACATCATCAACATTAAGGGCCATGTGCTCCTTGTCAGGAACAACCACATCATCAACATTAAGGGCCATGTGCTCCTTGTCAGGAACAACCACATCATCAACATTAAGGGCCATGTGCTGCTGTGAGGAGGAGGGTTTATTCTCCAGGTCTTTAACTGTTTTCCAGAACTTCTTCAGAACCAGGGGCTGAACCTGTTTTACATTCTAATGTACCCTGGTCTAATTGACCATCTACTAGTTGTTAACACCTCATCCATGTACCCTGGTCTAATTGACCATCTACTAGTTCTATAACACCTCATCTATGTACCCTGGTCTAATTGACCATCTACTAGTTCTATAACACCTCATCCATGTACCCTGGTCTAATTGACCATCTACTAGTTCTATAACACCTCATCTATGTACCCTGGTCTAATTGACCATCTACTAGTTCTATAACACCTCATCCATGTACCCTGGTCTAATTGACCATCTACTAGTTCTATAACACCTCATCCATGTACCCTGGTCTAATTGACCATCTACTAGTTGTTAACACCTCATCCATGTACCCTGGTCTAATTGACCATCTACTAGTTCTATAACACCTCATCCATGTACCCTGGTCTAATAGACCATCTAGTTCTATAACACCTCATCTATGTACCCTGGTCTAATAGACCATCTAGTTCTATAACACCTCATCTATGTACCCTGGTCTAATGGACCATCTAGTTCTATAACACCTCATTCATGTGCCCTGGTCTGATTTTTTTTATTTTATTTTACCTTTATTTAACCAGGCAAGTCAGTTAAGAACATATTCTTATTTTCAATGACAGCCTGGGAACAGTGGGTTAACTGCCTGTTCAGGGGCAGAACGACAGATTTGTACCTTGTCAGCTCGGGGGTTTGAACTCGCAACCTTCCGGTTACTAGTCCAACGCTCTAACCACTAGGCTACGCTGCCGCCCCTAATGGACCATCTAGTTCTATAACACCTCACCCATGTACCCTGGTCTAATGGACCATCTAGTTCTATAACACCTCACCCATGTACCCTGGTCTAATGGACCACCTAGTTCTATAACACCTCACCCATGTACCCTGGTCTAATGGACCATCTAGTTCTATAACACCTCACCCATGTACCCTGGTCTAATGGACCATCTAGTTCTATAACACCTCATTCATGTGCCCTGGTCTAATGGACCGTCTTCTAGTTCTATAACACCTCATTCATGTGCCCTGGTCTAATGGACCGTCTTCTAGTTGTGTATCTGTATAACTGTAGCTGGTTTCAGTGGAGTGGGCTCTCCTGTAGCAGAAATCAGACTGACATCTGGTTGAAGTGTGGGACATAGGTTTGACATGGTTCATTCTGAAGGTTTGACGTGGTTCATTCTGGTTCATTCTGTAGGTTTGACATGGTTCATTCTGAAGATTTGACATGGTTCTGAACTGTTTATTCTGGTAGTGGTCCAATAGTCTCTCTCTCTGTCTCTCTCTGTCTCTCTCTCTCTCTCTCTCTCTCTCTCTCTCTCTCTCTCTCTCTCTCTCTCTCTCTCTCTCTCTCTCTCTCTCTCTCTCTCTCTCTCTCTCTCTCTCTCTCTCTCTCTCTCTCTCTCTCTCTCTCTCTCTCTCTCTCTCTCTCTCTCTCTCTCTCTCTCTCTCTCTCTCTCTCTCTCTCTCTCTCTCTCTCTCTCTCTCTCTCTCTCTCTCTCTCTCTCTCTCTCTCTCCCTCTCTCTCTCTCTCTCTCTCTCTCTCTCTCTCTCTCTCTCTCTCTCTCTCTCTCTCTCTCTCTCTCTCTATCTCTCTCTCTCTCTCTCTCTTTCTCTCTCTCTCTCTCTCTCTTCCCTCTCTCTCTCTCTCTCTCTCTTCTCTCTCTCTCTCTCTCTCTCTCTCTCTCTCTCTCTCTCTCTCTCTCTCTCTTCTCTCTCTCTCTCTCTCTCTCTCTCTCTCTCTCTCTCTCTCTCTCTCTCTCTCTCTCTCTCTCTCTCTCTCTTCCCTCTCTCTTCTCTCTCTCTTCCCTCTCTTCTCTCTCTCTCTTCTCTCTCTCTCTCTCTCTCTTCTATCTTCTCTCTCTCTCTCTCTTCTTTCTCTTATCTCTCTCTCTCTCTCTCTCTCTCTCTTCTCTCTCTCTCTCTCTCTCTCTCTCTCTCTCTCGCTTCTCTCTATCAGGATGATATATAACTCTCTCTCTCTCTTCTCTCTCTCTTCTCTCTCTCTATCAGGATGATATATAACTCTCTCTCTCTCTCTTCTCTCTCTCTTCTCTCTCCATCAGGACGACAAGTCAACGTTTTTCCAGTTCGGAGCCTCCATCCAGCAGGAGGCGCTGTTGATGTTGAGCATCATGGAGGAATACGACTGGCACATCTTTTCCATAGTCACCTCCAAGTTCCCCGGATACCAAGAGTTTATCAACGTCCTCAAGAGCACCGTGGACAACAGGTACACATTAGCATGTAGCATTATATATAATACACATTAGCATGTAGCATTATATATAATACACATTAGCATGTAGCATTATATATAATACACATTAGCATGTAGCATTATATATAATACACATTAGCATGTAGCATTACATATAATACACATTAGCATGTAGCATTATATATAATACACGTTAGCATGTAGCATTATATATAATACACGTTAGCATGTAGCAATATATATAATACCTGTTAGCATGTAGCAATATATATAATATACATTAACATATGTCATTATATATAATATATATAAAAATATACTGTAGGAATATATATGATATACATTAACTTATGTCATTATTTATATATATATATATATACACGTTAGCATGTAGCAATATATATAATACCTGTTAGCATGTAGCAATATATATATAATATACATGAACAAATACTGTAGGAATATATATTATATACATTAACGTATGTCATTATATATATATACCTATTAACATATACTGTAGGAATATATATATATAATATACATTAACATATATGGTAGGATTATATATAATATTCATGGACATATGTCATTATATATAATATATACTAAAATATACTGTAGAAATATATATAATATACATCAACATATGTCATTATATATAATATATATTAAAATATACTGTAGAAATATATATAATATACATCAACATATGCCGTTATATATAATATACATTCATCTATGTCATTATATATAATATACATTAATGTTAGAATAATAGTAAGAGAGAATGATTTATTTAAACTTTTATTTCTTTCATCACATTCCCAGTGGGTCAGAAGTTTACATACACTCAATTAGTATTTGGTAGCATTGCCTTTAAATTGTTTAACATGGGTCAAATGTTTCAAGTAGCCTTCCGCCCATTCCTCCTGACAGAGCTGTGTAACTGAGTCAGGTTTGTAGGCCTCCTTGCTCTCACACGCTTTTTCAGTTCTGCCCACAAATGTTCTATAGGATTGAGGTCAGGGCTTTGTGATGGCCACTCCAATACCTTGACTTTGTTGTCCGTAAGCCATTTTGCCACAACTTTGGAAGTATGCTTGGGGTCATTGTCCATTTAGAAGAGCCATTTGCGACCAAGATTTAACTTCCTGACTGATGTCTTGAGATGTTGCTTCAATATATCCACATAATTTTCCCTCCTCATGAAGCCATCTATTTTGTGAAGTGTACCAGTCCCTCCTGCAGCAAAGCACCCGCACAACATGATGTTGTTACCCCCGTGCTTCACGGTTGGGATGATGTTCTTCGGCTTGCAAGCCTCCCCCTTTTTCCTCCAAACACAACGATGGTCATTATGGCCAAACAGTTATATTTTGTTTCATCAGATCACCGGACATTTCTCCAAAAAGTATGATCTTTGTACCCATGTGCAATTGCAAAACATTGTCAGGGTTTTTTAGGCAGAATTGGAGCAGTGGCTTTTTCCAAAATACGTTCCTCTCTAGGAGACAGAACGCGTCTCCTTCCTGAGCGGTATGACGGCTGCGTGGTCCCATGGTGTTTATACTTGCGTACTATTGCTTGTACAGATGAACGTGGTACCTTTAGGTGTTTGAAAATTGCTCCCAAGAATGAACGAGACTTGTGGAGGTCTACAATTTTTCGTGATTTTGTCTGATTTCTTTTGATTTTCCCAAAGAGGCACTGGGTTTGAAGGTAGGCCTTGAAATACATCCACAGGTACACCTCAATTAGCCTATCAGGAGCTTCTAAAGCCATGACATATTTTTCTGGAATTTTCAACATAGTGTATGTAAACTTCTGACCCACTGGAATTGTGATACAGTGAAATAATCTGTCTGTAAACAATTATTGGAAAAATGACTTGTGTCATTCACAAAGTAGATGTCCTAACCGACTTGTCAAAATATAGTTTGTTAACAAGAAATGTGTGGAGTGGTTGAAAAACGAGTTTTAATGACTCCAACCTGAGTTTATGTAAACTTCCTATTTCAACTGTACATTAAAATATACTGTA
>NW_025747319.1:0-61177 GCF_021184085.1 Oncorhynchus gorbuscha
CTCTCGCTCCACTCCCCTTAACCTCTCTCTCTCTCCACTCCCCCTTAACCTCTCTCTCCACTCCCCCCCTTCACCTCTCTCTCTCCACTCCCCACCTTCACCTCTCTCTCTCTCTCTCTCCACTCCCCTTCACCTCTCTCTCCCTCTCTCCACTCCCACCTTCACCTCTCTCTCTCTCCACTCCCCTTCCCCTCTCAATCTCTCCACTCCCCTTCCCTCTCAATCTCTCCACTCCCTCCTTAACCTCTCTCTCTCTCCACTCCCCCTTCACCTCTCTCTCTCTCCATTCCCCCCTTCACCTCTCTCCACTCCCCCTTCACCTCTCTATCTCTCTCCACTCCCCCTTCACCTCTCTATCTCTCTCCACTCCCCCTTCACCTCTCTATCTCTCTCCACTCCCCCTTCACCTCCCTCTCTCTCTCCACTCCCCCTTCACCTCCCTCTCTCTCTCCCCCTTCCACCTCCACTCCCCCCTTCACCTCTCTCTCTCTCTCTCTCTCTCTCTCTCTCTCTCTCTCTCTCTCTCTCTCTCTCTCTCTCTCTCTCTCTCTCTCTCTCTCTCTCTCTCTCTCTCTCTCTCTCTCTCTCTCTCTCTCTCGCTCGCTCTCTCTCTCCCCCTTAACCTCTCTCACTCCCACCTTCAACTCTCTCTCTCTCTCCACTCCCCCTTAACCTCTCTCACTCCCACCTTCAACTCTCTCTCTCTCTCCACTCCCCCCTTTACCTCTCTCCACTCCCCCCCTTCACCTCTCTCTCTCTCTCCACTCCCCCTTCACCTCTCTCTCTCTCTCCACTCCCCCTTCACCTCCCTCTCTCTCTCCACTCTCCCCCTTCACCTCTCTACTCCCCCCCACTCTCCTTCTCTCTCTCTCTCTCTCTCTCTCTCTCTCTTCTCTCTCTCTCTCTCTCTCTCTCTCTCTCTCTCTCTCTCTCTCTCTCTCTCTCTCTCTCTCCTTCTCCCCCTTCACCTCTCTCTCTCTCCACTCCCCCTTCACCTCTCTCTCCACCCCCCTTCACCTCTCTCTCTCTCTCCTCTCTCTCTCTCTTAACTCTCTCTCTCTCTCTCTCTCTCTCTCTCTCTCTCTCTCTCTCTCGCTCCTCTCCTCTCTCTCTCTGCTCTCTCTCTCTCTCTCTCCCTTAACCTCTCTCACTCCCACCTTCAACTCTCTCCTCTCTCTCCACTCCCCTTAACCTCTCTCACTCCCACCTTCAACTCTCTCTCTCCACTCCCCCTTTACTCTCTCACTCCCCACTCCCCTTCACCTCTCTCTCTCTCTCCACTCCCCCTTCACCTCCCTCTCTCTCCACTCCCCCTTCACCTCTCTCTCCACTCCCCTTCCCTTCTCCTCTCTCTCTCTCCCCTCTCTCTCCACTCCTCTCCCTTCACTCTCTCTCTCCTCTCTCTCTCTCTCTCTCTCTCTCTCTCTCTCTCTCTCTCTCTCTCTCTCTCTCCCCTTCACCTCTCTCTCTCTCCACTCCCCTTCACCTCCCTCTCTCTCCACTCCCCCTTCACCTCTCTCTCTCGCTCCACTCCCCCTTAACCTCTCTCTCTCTCCACTCCCCCTTAACCTCTCTCTCTCCACTCCCCCTTCACCTCTCTCTCTCCACTCCCACCTTCACCTCTCTCTCTCTCCACTCCCCCTTCCCTCTCTCTCTCTCTCTCCACTCCCCCCTTCACTCTCTCTCTCCACTCCCCCTTCACCTCCCCTCTCTCTCACTCCCCCCCTTCACTCTCTCTCTCGCTCCACTCCCCCTTCACCTCTCTCTCTCTCTCTCCCCCTTCACTCTCTCTCTTCCACTCCCCCTTCACCTCTCTCTCTCTCCACTCCCCCTTCACCTCTCTCTCTCTCTCCACTCCCCCTTCCCTCTCTCTCTCTCTCCACTCTCCCTTCTCCTCTCTCTCTCTCTCTCTCTCTCTCTCTCTCTCTCTCTCTCTCTCTCTCTCTCTCTCTCTCCACTCCCCCTTAACCTCTCTCACTCCCCCCTTCAACTCTCTCTCTCCACTCCCCTTAACCTCTCTCCACTCCCCCTTCACCTCTCTCTCCACTCCCCCTTCACCTCTCTATCTCTCTCCACTCCCCCTTCACCTCCCTCTCTCTCTCCACTCCCCCCTTCACCTCTCCACCCCCCTTCACCTCTCTACTCCCCCTTCACCTCTCTCTCCACTCCCCCTTCCTCTCTATCTCTCTCCACTCCCCCCTTCATCTCCCCTCTCTCCACTCCCCCCTTCACCTCTCTACTCCCCCTTCACCTCTCTACTCCCCCTTCACCTCTCTCTCTCTCTCTCTCTCTCTCTCTCTCTCTCTCTCTCTCTCTCTCACTGTCTCTGACTCTCACTCTCTCTCTGTCTCTCTCTCTCTCTCTGTCTCTCTCTCTCTCTCTCTCTCTCTCTCTCTCTCTCTCTCTCTCGCTCTCTCGCTCTCTCTCTCTCTCCTCTCTCTCCCCTTAACCTCTCTCACTCCCACCTTCAACTCTCTCTCTCCACTCCCCCTTAACCTCTCTCACTCCCACCTTCAACTCTCTCTCTCTCTCCACTCCCCCCTTTACCTCTCTCCACTCCCCCTTCACTCTCTCTCTCTCCACTCCCCCTTCACCTCTCTCTCTCTCTCTCCACTCCCCCTTCACCTCCCTCTCTCTCTCCACTCCCCCTTCACCTCTCTACTCCCCCTTCACTCTCTCTCTCTCTCTCTCTCTCTCTCTCTCTCTCTCTCTCTCTCTCTCCTCTCTCTTCACTCTCTCTCTCTCCACTCCCCCTTCACCTCCCTCTCTCTCCACTCCCCCTTCACCTCTCTCTCTCGCTCCACTCCCCTTAACCTCTCTCTCTCCACTCCCCCTTAACTCTCTCTCCACTCCCCTTCACCTCTCTCTCTCCACTCCCACCTTCACCTCTCTCTCTCTCTCCACTCCCCCTTCCCCTCTCTCTCTCTCTCTCCACTCCCCCCTTCACCTCTCTCTCTCTCCACTCCCCCTTCACCTCCCTCTCTCTCTCCACTCCCCCCTTCACTCTCTCTCTCGCTCCACTCCCCCTTCACCTCTCTCTCTCGCTCCACCTCTCTCCTCTCCACTCCCCCTTCTCTCTCTCTCTCCACTCCCCCTTCACTCTCTCTCTCTCCACTCCCCCACCTCTCTCTCACTCCTCCCCCTTCTTCACCTCTCTCTCTCTCTCTCTCTCTCTCTCCACTCCTCTCTCTCTCTCTCTTCTCTCTCTCTCTCTCTCTCTCTCTCTCTCTCTCTCTCTCTCTCTCTCTCTCTCTCTCTCTCTCTCTCTCCACTCCCCCTTAACCTCTCTCACTCCCACCTTCAACTCTCTCTCTCTCTCCACTCCCCCTTTACCTCTCTCCACTCCCCCTTCACCACCTCTCTCTCTCTCTCCACTCCCCCTTCACCTCCCTCTCTCTCTCCACTCCCCCTTCACCTCTCTCTCCCCCTTCACCTCTCTCTCTCTCCACTCCCCCTTCACCTCTCTCTCTCTCTCCACTCCCCCTTCTCTCAGAGTGTTTTTCTCAGCGTGTGATGGTATCTTCACCAACTATAACTGGACAGAGCAGAACCTGGAGGGAATGAAGGCCTACTCAGCTGCTCAGGGCCGGCTGGCGGACATCTTTGTTGGGGTGGACGTGTTCGCCAGGGGAGAGGTGGTGGGGGAAGCTGGAGACTAATAAGGTTAGAACTGGGAGGGTAGGAGGGGAGGGTAGGTGGGGGAGGATCGGAGGGGAGGGTCGGAGGGGGAGGGTCAGAGGGGGAGGGTCGGAGGAGGGGGGTAGGTGGGGGAAGGGGTAGGAGGAGGGAGATGGTGGGAGAAGGGTGGGGTGTGTGGGTAGGAGGGTGGGAGGGGAGGGGAGGGAGAAGGGTGGGAGGGGGGGTAGAGAGATGGTGGGAGAAGGGGGGTGTGTGTCAGTGCTTAGTCACAGGTACGTGTGTGTCTTCTTAAAGAAGTGGAGTTTATTATGGTTGTGTGTGTGTGTGTGTCTGTGATCATAAAGTGGTGTGTGCTCGTAACAATATATAAACACCAGTCCCTCCCTCCCCAGGCTCTGGAGATGATTCGTAAACATGACTTCTCCACGGCCATCTTTGCTCCAGGCTGGGTGTACGAGTCCATCCCAGACAAGAATGACTTCAGGAAGGAGCAGGACAAGTGAGATGAACTTCTGCTGCTTTTACTGTCTAGTGTAGCGCTGTGGTTGTTTTGTCTAGTGTAGCGCTGTGGTTGTTTTGTCTAGTGTTGCGCTGTGGTTGTTTTGTCTAGTGTAGTGCTGTGGTTGTTTTGTCTAGTGTAGCGCTGTGGTTGTTTTGTCTAGTGTAGTGCTGTGGTTGTTTTGTCTAGTGTAGCGCTGTGGTTGTTTTGGGGATTTTGTCTAGTGTAGTGCTGTGGTTGTTTTGTCTAGTGTAGCGCTGTGGTTGTTTTGTCTAGTGTTGCGCTGTGGTTGTTTTGTCTAGTGTAGTGCTGTGGTTGTTTTGGGGATTTTGTCTAGTGTAGCGCTGTGGTTGTTTTGTCTAGTGTAGCGCTGTGGTTGTTTTGTCTAGTGTAGCGCTGTGGTTGTTTTGTCTAGTGTAGCGCTGTGGTTGTTTTGTCTAGTGTAGCGCTGTGGTTGTTTTGTCTAGTGTAGCGCTGTGGTTGTTTTGTCTAGTGTAGCGCTGTGGTTGTATTTTCTAGTGTAGCCCTGTGGTTGTTTTGTCTAGTGTAGCGCTGTGGTTGTTTTGTCTAGTGTCGCGCTGTGGTTGTTTTGGGGATTTTGTCTAGTGTAGTGCTGTGGTTGTTTTGGGGATTTTGTCTAGTGTAGCACTGTGGTTGTTTTGTCTAGTGTAGCGCTGTGGTTGTTTTGTCTAGTGTAGCGCTGTGGTTGTTTTGTCTAGTGTAGCGCTGTGGTTGTTTTGTCTAGTGTAGCGCTGTGGTTGTTTTGTCTAGTGTAGCGCTGTGGTTGTTTTGTCTAGTGTAGCGCTGTGGTTGTTTTGTCTAGTGTAGCGCTGTGGTTGTTTTGTCTAGTGTAGCGCTGTGGTTGTTTTGTCTAGTGTAGCGCTGTGGTTGTTTTGTCTAGTGTAGCGCTGTGGTTGTTTTGTCTACTGTAGCGCTGTGGTTGTTTTGTCTAGTGTAGCGCTGTGGTTGTTTTGGGGATTTTGTCTAGTGTAGCGCTGTGGTTGTTTTGTCTAGTGTAGCACCGGTTGTTTTGTCTAGTGTAGCGCTGGTTGTTTTGTCTAGTGTAGCCCTGTGGTTGTTTTGTCTAGTGTAGCGCTGTGGTTGTTTTGTCTAGTGTAGCGCTGTGGTTGTTTTGGGGATTTTGTCTAGTGTAGTGCTGTGGTTGTTTTGTCTAGTGTAGCGCTGGTTGTTTTGTCTAGTGTAGCGCTGGTTGTTTTGTCTAGTGTAGCGCTGGTTGTTTTGTCTAGTGTAGCGCTGGTTGTTTTGTCTAGTGTAGCACCGGTTGTTTTGTCTAGTGTAGCGCTGGTTGTTTTGTCTAGTGTAGCGCTGTGGTTGTTTTGGGGATTTTGTCTAGTGTAGCGCTGTGGTTGTTTTGTCTAGTGTAGCACCGGTTGTTTTGTCTAGTGTAGCGCTGGTTGTTTTGTCTAGTGTAGCCCTGTGGTTGTTTTGTCTAGTGTAGCGCTGTGGTTGTTTTGTCTAGTGTAGCGCTGTGGTTGTTTTGGGGATTTTGTCTAGTGTAGTGCTGTGGTTGTTTTGTCTAGTGTAGCGCTGGTTGTTTTGTCTAGTGTAGCGCTGGTTGTTTTGTCTAGTGTAGCGCTGGTTGTTTTGTCTAGTGTAGCACCGGTTGTTTTGTCTAGTGTAGCGCTGGTTGTTTTGTCTAGTGTAGCGCTGTGGTTGTTTTGGGGATTTTGTCTAGTGTAGCACCGGTTGTTTTGTCTAGTGCAGCACTGTGGTTGTTTTGGGGATTTTGTCTAGTGTAGCGCTATGGTTGTTTTGTCTAGTGTAGCGCTGTGGTTGTTTTGTCTAGTGTAGTGCTGTGGTTGTTTTGTCTAGTGTAGCGCTGTGGTTGTTTTGTCTAGTGTAGCGCTATGGTTGTTTTGTCTAGTGTAGCGCTATGGTTGTTTTGTCTAGTGTAGCGCTGTGGTTGTTTTGTCTAGTGTAGTGCTGTGGTTGTTTTGTCTAGTGTAGCGCTGTGGTTGTTTTGGGGATTTTGTCTAGTGTAGCGCTATGGTTGTTTTGGGGATTTTGTCTAGTGTAGCGCTATGGTTGTTTTGTCTAGTGTAGCGCTGTGGTTGTTTTGTCTAGTGTAGCGCTGTGGTTGTTTTGGGGATTTTGTCTAGTGTAGTGCTGTGGTTGTTTTGTCTAGTGTAGCGCTGTGGTTGTTTTGTCTAGTGTAGTGCTGTGGTTGTTTTGTCTAGTGTAGCGCTGTGGTTGTTTTGGGGATTTTGTCTAGTGTAGTGCTGTGGTTGTTTTGTCTAGTGTAGCGCTGTGGTTGTTTTGTCTAGTGTATTGCTGTGGTTGTTTTGTCTAGTGTAGCGCTGTGGTTGTTTTGGGGATTTTGTCTAGTGTAGCGCTGTGGTTGTTTTGGGGATTTTGTATGATGTCGTGGAATGTTTTATCGAACACCACACCTTAAATGGCTCTGGGAAATATGAAGTGATGCTGTCTATCTAAGGACTTTAGATGAGTACAAGGCATGTAGCTAACATCTGGCGCTAACATCTGGCGCTAACACCTGACGCTAACACCTGACGCTAACACCTGACGCTAACACCTGACGCTAACACCTGACGCTAACACCTGATGCTAACACCTGATGCTAACATCTGGTGTCATGTTTGTTATACATGGTCCCTGGACCCTGTTGAATAAACTAATAAAATAGACTATATTTTCTCTCTTATAAAAGCGCTCACTCATACCACACGTAGCATAGCCACAGTCGAAAGTGACCCTCCTATGTCGTATCCTACAATGTCACATCCTGTTTCCTGTGTGCAGGTTCTGGTCTCTTCTGTCTGACTTCCTGTATGTCCACCGGCCCTCGACGCCCCTCCCTTTCGTCTCCTCCTTCTGCCACGGTGCTGGGACCAGCCTCTACTGGAGGGGACAGGTGAGTGAGTCAACCAATCAGAGGACGGGTTCTATGTCTAGAATATTCATAAAATTGCCCCCACCATGGCTGCCTGGGTATTGTGATGCAATACTTTCCATGATAATGTAGAATTTTCATTCAAATGATGTTAACTGATGTGGCTCATGCAATATAATGTATTTGTCAGTTGAGTTGTATCAACAAATCACAGCACATATTGACGGGTACACTTCCTGCTTTGCTCCTATGGGTACACTTCCTGCTTTGCTCCTATGGGTACACTTCCTGCTTTGCTCCAATGGGTACACTTCCTGCTCTGCTCCTATGGGTACACTTCCTGCTCTGCTCCTATGGGTACACTTCCTGCTCTGCTCCTATGGGTACACTTCCTGCTTTGCTCCTATGGGTACACTTCCTGCTCTGCTCCTATGGGTACACTTCCTGCTCTGCTCCTATGGGTACACTTCCTGCTCTGCTCCTATGGGTACACTTCCTGCTCTGCTCCTATGGGTACACTTCCTGCTCTGCTCCTATGGGTACACTTCCTGCTCTGCTCCTATGGGTACACTTCCTGCTTTGCTCCTATGGGTACACTTCCTGCTCTGCTCCTATGGGTACACTTCCTGCTCTGCTCCTATGGGTACACTTCCTGCTCTGCTCCTATGGGTACACTTCCTGCTCTGCTCCTATGGGTACACTTCCTGCTCTGCTCCTATGGGTACACTTCCTGCTCTGCTCCTATGGGTACACTTCCTGCTTTGCTCCTATGGGTACACTTCCTGCTCTGCTCCTATGGGTACACTTCCTGCTTTGCTCCTATGGGTACACTTCCTGCTCTGCTCCTATGGGTACACTCGCAATGGCTGCCAGTCCACCCATTATGCCATAATTGACTTGAATGGGGACGCCTGTTCTATTCATTTTATTTCTATGGCAGCACATGCAGTTAGGAGAGGAGGAAGGGAGAAAATGTGCTCAGCGGTTACTACGGAGACTGCGGTCGTTTGGCTGCCCAATTATCGGTGTCCAAAATTCCATGACTGTCACACGACTCATAACAACAAGGATCTGGGTCTTCTTTGGAATGCATTTTACTGCAATATGTATCATTGGATGGGATTCTGTCCTCTTCGTGTCCTGTAGTTACCCTCTGACCTGTCCTGTGTCCTGTGTGTGTCTGTCTGCTGGGTTGTGTAGCGTGAGGTGGATCGTAGCTGGTTCAACCTGGATGCCCAGGAGCTGCAACCCCTATACTACAGAGAGACCCTCGAGGGGGAGGGCTGGCTGAGGACCCAGGGCTGCCCTGAAGATGCCTGGAGCGGGGGCAGCTCTCTGCTCGTAGAGGGCGTCCTACCCTCCATGCTGTCTAAAGTCTGCGCCAGGTAGGAGAGTGTGTGGGGGAGTGTGTGGGGGAGTGTGTGGGGGAGTGTGTGTTCATGAGGGCTTGTATATTCCTCTTACAGCTTTAAGGATTCAAATGCTATGGCCCCTCTCTTCCCCTTCCCCTCGCTCCCTCTCTTCCCCTTCCCCTCGCTTCTCCCTCTCTTCCCTTTCCCCTCGCTCCCTCCCTTCCCCTTCCCCTCGCTCCCTCCCTTCCCCTTCCCATTGCTCCCTCTCTTCCCTTTCCCCTCGCTCCCTCTCTTCCCTTTCCCCTCGCTCCCTCCCTTCCCTTTCCCCTCGCTCCCTCCCTTCCCTTTCCCTCGCTCCCTCCCTTCCCCTTCCCATTGCTCCCTCTCCCTTTCCCCTCGCTCTCCCTCTCTTCCCTTTCCCCTCGCTCCCTCTCTTCCCTTTCCCCTCGCTCCCTCTCTTCCCTTTCCCTCGCTCTCCCTTCTTTTCCCTCGCTCCCTCCCTTCCCCTTCCCATTGCTCTCTCTTCCCTTTCCCCTCGCTCCTCTCTTCCCTTTCCCCTCGCTCCCTCCCTTCCCTTTCCCCTCGCTCCCTCCCTTCCCTTTCCCCTCGCTCCCTCCCTTCCCTTTCCCTCGCTCCCTCCCTTCCCCTTCCCATTGCTCCCCTCTTCCCTTTCCTCGCTCCCTCTCTTCCCTTTCCCCTCGCTCCCTCCCTTCCCTTTCCCCTCGCTCCCTCCCTTCCCCTTCCCATTGCTCCCTCTCTTCCCTTTCCCCTCGCTCCCTCTCTTCCCTTTCCCCTCGCTCCCTCTCTTCCCTTTCCCCTCGCTCCCTCCCTTCCCTTTCCCCTCGCTCCCTCCCTTCCCTTTCCCCGCTCCCTTCCCTTTCCCCTCGCTCCCTTCCTTCCCTTTCCCATTGCTCCCTCCCTTCCCTTTCCCATTGCTCCCTCTCTTCCCTTTCCCCTCGCTCCTCTCTTCCCTTTTCCCCTCTCCCTCCCTTCCCTTTCCCCTCGCTCCCTCCCTTCCCCTTCCCATTGCTCCCCTCTTCCCTTTCCCTCGCTCCCTCTCTTCCCTTTCCCTCGCTCCCTCTCTTCCCTTTCCCCTCGCTCCTCCCTTCCCCTTCCCATTGCTCCCTCTCTTCCCTTTCCCTCGCTCCCCTCTCTTCCCTTTCCCCTCGCTCCCTCCTTCCCTTTCCCCTCGCTCCCTCCCTTCCCCTTCCCATTGCTCCCTCTCTTCCCTTCCCCTCGCTCCCTCTCTTCCCCTTCCCCTCGCTTCTCCCTCTCTTCCCCTTCCCCTCGCTTCTCCCTCTCTTCCCCTTCCCATCGCTCCCTCTCTTCTCCCTCTCTTCCCTTTCCCCTCGCTCCCTCCCTTCCCCTTCCCATTGCTCCCTCTCTTCCCCTTCCCCCTCGCTCCCTCTCTTCCCTTTCCCCTCGCTCCCTCTCTTCCCTTTCCCCTCGCTCCCTCCCTTCCCTTTCCCCTCGCTCCCTCCCTTCCCTTTCCCCTCGCTCCCTCCCTTCCCCTTCCCATTGCTCCCTCTCTTCTCCCTCCCTTCCCCTTCCCATTGCTCCCTCTCTTCTCCCTCTCTTCCCCTTCCCATTGCTCCCTCTCTTCTCCCTCCCTTCCCCTTCCCATTGCTCCCTCTCTTCTCCCTCCCTTCCCCTTCCCCTCTCTTCTCCCTTCCCCTTCCCCTCTCTTCTCCCTCTCTCTCTTCTCCCTCTCTTCTCACTCTCTTCTCCCTCCCTTCCCATCGCTCCCTCTCTTCTCTCTCTCTTCTCCCTCTCTTCTCCCTCCCTTCCCCTTCCCATTGCTCCCTCTCTTCTCCCTCTTTTCCCCTTCCCATTGCTCCCTCTCTTCTCCCTCTCTCCCCTCCCAGGATCTTTTCTCTCCAGGTGCCTCTATCCTCCAGGGTCTTTGTGTCTCTGATCTATAAGCCGTCTCCTGGGGTCACTGTCTCTCTGGAGTTAAAGACTGCTGATGCTACACTCTGCACACACAGAGGTGTTCAGGATATACCTAGTGAGTCATATCACACAGAGGTGTTCAGGATATACCTAGTGAGTCATATCACACAGAGGTGTTCAGGATATACCTAGTGAGTCATATCACACAGAGGTGTTCAGGATATACCTAGTGAGTCATATCACACAGAGGTGTTCAGGATATACCTAGTGAGTCATATCACACAGAGGTGTTCAGGATATACCTAGTGAGTCATATCACACAGAGGTGTTCAGGATATACCTAGTGAGTCATATCACACAGAGGTGTTCAGGATATACCTAGTGAGTCATATCACACACAGTTCAGGATATACCTAGTGAGTCATATCACACACAGTTCAGGATATCCCTAGTGAGTCATGACACACACAGAGGTGTTCAGGATATACCTAGTGAGTCATATCACACACAGTTCAGGATATCCCTAGTGAGTCATGACACACACAGAGGTGTTCAGGATATACCTAGTGAGTCATATCACACAGAGGTGTTCAGGATATACCTAGTGAGTCATATCACAGAGGTGTTCAGGATATACCTAGTGAGTCATATCACACACAGTTCAGGATATACCTAGTGAGTCATATCACACACAGGTGTTGAGGATATACCTAGTGAGTCATATCACACAGAGGTGTTCAGGATATACCTAGTGAGTCATATCACACAGAGATGTTCAGGATATACCTAGTGAGTCATATCACACAGAGATGTCCAGGATATACCTAGTGAGTCATATCACACAGAGGTGTTCAGGATATACCTAGTGAGTCATATCACACAGAGATGTTCAGGATATACCTAGTGAGTCATCACACAGAGGTGTTCAGGATATACCTAGTGAGTCATATCACACACAGTTCAGGATATACCTAGGGAGTCATATCACACAGAGGTGTTCAGGATATACCTAGTGAGTCATATCACACAGAGGTGTTCAGGATATCCCTAGTGAGTCATATCACACACAGTTCAGGATATCCCTAGTGAGTCATGACACACACAGAGGTGTTCAGGATATACCTAGTGAGTCATATCACACACAGTTCAGGATATCCCTAGTGAGTCATGACACACACAGAGGTGTTCAGGATATACCTAGTGAGTCATATCACACACAGTTCAGGATATACCTAGTGAGTCATATCACACAGAGGTGTTCAGGATATACCTAGTGAGTCATATCACACAGAGGTGTTCAGGATATACCTAGTGAGTCATATCACACACAGTTCAGGATATACCTAGTGAGTCATATCACACACAGGTGTTCAGGATATACCTAGTGAGTCATATCACACACAGGTGTTCAGGATATACCTAGTGAGTCATATCAAACAGAGGTCAGGATATACCTAGTGAGTCATATCACACAGACGTGTTCAGGATATACCTAGTGAGTCATATCACACAGAGGTGTTCAGGATATACCTAGTGAGTCATATCACACACAGTTCAGGATATCCCTAGTGAGTCATGACACACACAGAGGTGTTCAGGATATACCTAGTGAGTCATATCACACACAGTTCAGGATATACCTAGTGAGTCATATCACACAGAGGTGTTCAGGATATACCTAGTGAGTCATATCACAGAGGTGTTCAGGATATACCTAGTGAGTCATATCACACAGCGGTGTTCAGGATATACCTAGGGAGTCATATCACACACAGTTCAGGATATACCTAGGGAGTCATATCACACAGTTCAGGATATACCTAGGGAGTCATATCACACAGTTCAGGATATACCTAGTGAGTCATATCACACACAGTTCAGGATATACCTAGTGAGTCATATCACACACAGTTCAGGATATCCCTAGTGAGTCATGACACACACAGAGGTGTTCAGGATATACCTAGTGAGTCATATCACACAGAGGTGTTCAGGATATACCTAGTGAGTCATATCACAGAGGTGTTCAGGATATACCTAGTGAGTCATATCACACACAGTTCAGGATATACCTAGTGAGTCATATCACACACAGGTGTTGAGGATATACCTAGTGAGTCATATCACACAGAGGTGTTCAGGATATACCTAGTGAGTCATATCACACAGAGATGTTCAGGATATACCTAGTGAGTCATATCACACAGAGATGTCCAGGATATACCTAGTGAGTCATATCACACAGAGGTGTTCAGGATATACCTAGTGAGTCATATCACACAGAGATGTTCAGGATATACCTAGTGAGTCATCACACAGAGGTGTTCAGGATATACCTAGTGAGTCATATCACACACAGTTCAGGATATACCTAGGGAGTCATATCACACAGAGGTGTTCAGGATATACCTAGTGAGTCATATCACACAGAGGTGTTCAGGATATCCCTAGTGAGTCATATCACACACAGTTCAGGATATCCCTAGTGAGTCATGACACACACAGAGGTGTTCAGGATATACCTAGTGAGTCATATCACACACAGTTCAGGATATCCCTAGTGAGTCATGACACACACAGAGGTGTTCAGGATATACCTAGTGAGTCATATCACACACAGTTCAGGATATACCTAGTGAGTCATATCACACAGAGGTGTTCAGGATATACCTAGTGAGTCATATCACACAGAGGTGTTCAGGATATACCTAGTGAGTCATATCACACACAGTTCAGGATATACCTAGTGAGTCATATCACACACAGGTGTTCAGGATATACCTAGTGAGTCATATCACACACAGGTGTTCAGGATATACCTAGTGAGTCATATCAAACAGAGGTCAGGATATACCTAGTGAGTCATATCACACACACAGACGTGTTCAGGATATACCTAGTGAGTCATATCACACAGAGGTGTTCAGGATATACCTAGTGAGTCATATCACACACAGTTCAGGATATCCCTAGTGAGTCATGACACACACAGAGGTGTTCAGGATATACCTAGTGAGTCATATCACACACAGTTCAGGATATACCTAGTGAGTCATATCACACAGAGGTGTTCAGGATATACCTAGTGAGTCATATCACAGAGGTGTTCAGGATATACCTAGTGAGTCATATCACACAGCGGTGTTCAGGATATACCTAGGGAGTCATATCACACACAGTTCAGGATATACCTAGGGAGTCATATCACACAGTTCAGGATATACCTAGGGAGTCATATCACACAGTTCAGGATATACCTAGTGAGTCATATCACACACAGTTCAGGATATACCTAGTGAGTCATATCACACACAGTTCAGGATATCCCTAGTGAGTCATGACACACACAGAGGTGTTCAGGATATACCTAGTGAGTCATATCACACACAGTTCAGGATATCCCTAGTGAGTCATGACACACACAGAGGTGTTCAGGATATACCTAGTGAGTCATATCACACAGAGGTGTTCAGGATATACCTAGTGAGTCATATCACACACAGTTCAGGATATACCTAGTGAGTCATATCACACACAGGTGTTGAGGATATACCTAGTGAGTCATATCACACAGAGGTGTTCAGGATATACCTAGTGAGTCATATCACACAGAGATGTTCAGGATATACCTAGTGAGTCATATCACACAGAGATGTCCAGGATATACCTAGTGAGTCATATCACACAGAGGTGTTCAGGATATACCTAGTGAGTCATATCACACAGAGATGTTCAGGATATACATAGTGAGTCATATCACACAGAGGTGTTCAGGATATACCTAGTGAGTCCTATCACACACAGTTCAGGATATACCTAGGGAGTCATATCACACAGAGGTGTTCAGGATATACCTAGTGAGTCATATCACACAGAGGTGTTCAGGATATACCTAGTGAGTCATATCACACACAGTTCAGGATATACCTAGTGAGTCATATCACACACAGTTCAGGATATCCCTAGTGAGTCATATCACACACAGTTCAGGATATCCCTAGTGAGTCATGACACACACAGAGGTGTTCAGGATATACCTAGTGAGTCATATCACACACAGTTCAGGATATCCATAGTGAGTCATGACACACACAGAGGTGTTCAGGATATACCTAGTGAGTCATATCACACACAGTTCAGGATATACCTAGTGAGTCATATCACACAGAGGTGTTCAGGATATACCTAGTGAGTCATATCACACAGAGGTGTTCAGGATATACCTAGTGAGTCATATCACACACAGTTCAGGATATACCTAGTGAGTCATATCACACACAGGTGTTCAGGATATACCTAGTGAGTCATATCAAACAGAGGTCAGGATATACCTAGTGAGTCATATCACACACACAGACGTGTTCAGGATATACCTAGTGAGTCATATCACACAGAGGTGTTCAGGATATACCTAGTGAGTCATATCACACACAGTTCAGGATATCCCTAGTGAGTCATGACACACACAGAGGTGTTCAGGATATACCTAGTGAGTCATATCACACACAGTTCAGGATATACCTAGTGAGTCATATCACACAGAGGTGTTCAGGATATACCTAGTGAGTCATATCACACAGAGGTGTTCAGGATATACCTAGTGAGTCATATCACACACAGTTCAGGATGTACCTAGTGAGTCATATCACACACAGTTCAGGATATACCTAGTGAGTCATATCACACACAGTTCAGGATATACCTAGTGAGTCATATCACAGAGGTGTTCAGGATATACCTAGTGAGTCATATCACACAGAGGTGTTCAGGATATACCTAGTGAGTCATATCACACACAGTTCAGGATATACCTAGTGAGTCATATCACACAGAGGTGTTCAGGATATCCCTAGTGAGTCATATCACACAGAGGTGTTCAGGATATCCCTAGTGAGTCATATCACACAGAGGTGTTCAGGATATACCTAGTGAGTCATATCACACAGAGGTGTTCAGGATATACCTAGTGAGTCATATCACACAGAGGTGTTCAGGATATACCTAGTGAGTCATATCACACAGAGATGTTCAGGATATACCTAGTGAGTCATATCACACACAGATATCAGGTCATATCACACTAGTGAGTCATATCACACAGAGGTGTTCAGGATATACCTAGTGAGTCATATCACACAGAGGTGTTCAGGATATACCTAGTGAGTCATATCACACAGAGGTGTTCAGGATATACCTAGTGAGTCATATCACACAGAGGTGTTCAGGATATACCTAGTGAGTCATATCACACAGAGGTGTTCAGGATATCCCTAGTGAGTCATATCACACAGAGGTGTTCAGGATATACCTAGTGAGTCATATCACACAGAGGTGTTCAGGATATACCTAGTGAGTCATATCACACACAGTTCAGGATATACCTAGTGAGTCATATCACACAGAGGTGTTCAGGATATACCTAGTGAGTCATATCACACACAGGTGTTCAGGATATACCTAGTGAGTCATATCACACAGAGGTGTTCAGGATATACCTAGTGAGTCATATCACACAGAGGTGTTCAGGATATACCTAGTGAGTCATATCACACAGAGGTGTTCAGGATATACCTAGTGAGTCATATCACACAGAGGTGTTCAGGATATACCTAGTGAGTCATATCACACAGAGGTGTTCAGGATATCCCTAGTGAGTCATATCACACACAGTTCAGGATATACCTAGTGAGTCATATCACACAGAGGTGTTCAGGATATACCTAGTGAGTCATATCACACACAGTTCAGGATATACCTAGTGAGTCATATCACACAGAGGTGTTCAGGGTATACCTAGTGAGTCATATCACACAGAGGTGTTCAGGATATCCCTAGTGAGTCATATCACACACAGTTCAGGATATACCTAGGGAGTCATATCACACAGAGGTGTTCAGGATATACCTAGGGAGTCATATCACACAGAGGTGTTCAGGATATACCTAGTGAGTCATATCACACAGAGATGTTCAGGATATACCTAGTGAGTCATATCACACAGAGATGTCCAGGATATACCTAGTGAGTCATATCACACAGAGGTGTTCAGGATATACCTAGTGAGTCATATCACACAGAGATGTTCAGGATATACCTAGTGAGTCATATCACACAGAGGTGTTCAGGATATACCTAGTGAGTCCTATCACACACAGTTCAGGATATACCTAGGGAGTCATATCACACAGAGGTGTTCAGGATATACCTAGTGAGTCATATCACACAGAGGTGTTCAGGATATACCTAGTGAGTCATATCACACACAGTTCAGGATATACCTAGTGAGTCATATCACACACAGTTCAGGATATCCCTAGTGAGTCATATCACACACAGTTCAGGATATCCCTAGTGAGTCATGACACACACAGAGGTGTTCAGGATATACCTAGTGAGTCATATCACACACAGTTCAGGATATCCCTAGTGAGTCATGACACACACAGAGGTGTTCAGGATATACCTAGTGAGTCATATCACACACAGTTCAGGATATACCTAGTGAGTCATATCACACACAGGTGTTCAGGATATACCTAGTGAGTCATATCAAACAGAGGTCAGGATATACCTAGTGAGTCATATCACACACACAGACGTGTTCAGGATATACCTAGTGAGTCATATCACACAGAGGTGTTCAGGATATACCTAGTGAGTCATATCACACACAGTTCAGGATATCCCTAGTGAGTCATGACACACACAGAGGTGTTCAGGATATACCTAGTGAGTCATATCACACACAGTTCAGGATATACCTAGTGAGTCATATCACACAGAGGTGTTCAGGATATACCTAGTGAGTCATATCACACAGAGGTGTTCAGGATATACCTAGTGAGTCATATCACACACAGTTCAGGATGTACCTAGTGAGTCATATCACACACAGTTCAGGATATACCTAGTGAGTCATATCACACACAGTTCAGGATATACCTAGTGAGTCATATCACACAGAGGTGTTCAGGATATACCTAGTGAGTCATATCACACAGAGGTGTTCAGGATATACCTAGTGAGTCATATCACACACAGTTCAGGATATACCTAGTGAGTCATATCACACAGAGGTGTTCAGGATATCCCTAGTGAGTCATATCACACAGAGGTGTTCAGGATATCCCTAGTGAGTCATGACACACACAGAGGTGTTCAGGATATACCTAGTGAGTCATATCACACACAGTTCAGGATATACCTAGTGAGTCATATCACACAGAGGTGTTCAGGATATACCTAGTGAGTCATATCACACAGAGGTGTTCAGGATATACCTAGTGAGTCATATCACACACAGTTCAGGATGTACCTAGTGAGTCATATCACACACAGTTCAGGATATACCTAGTGAGTCATATCACACACAGTTCAGGATATACCTAGTGAGTCATATCACACAGAGGTGTTCAGGATATACCTAGTGAGTCATATCACACAGAGGTGTTCAGGATATACCTAGTGAGTCATATCACACAGAGGTGTTCAGGATATACCTAGTGAGTCATATCACACACAGGTGTTCAGGATATACCTAGTGAGTCATATCACACACAGTTCAGGATATACCTAGTGAGTCATATCACACAGAGGTGTTCAGGATATACCTAGTGAGTCATATCACACAGAGGTGTTCAGGATATACCTAGTGAGTCATATCACACACAGTTCAGGATGTTCTAGTGAGTCATATCACACACAGTTCAGATATACCTAGTGAGTCATATCACACACAGTTCAGGATATACCTAGTGAGTCATATCACACAGAGGTGTTCAGGATATACCTAGTGAGTCATATCACACAGAGGTGTTCAGGATATACCTAGTGAGTCATATCACACAGAGGTGTTCAGGATATACCTAGTGAGTCATATCACACAGAGGTGTTCAGGATATACCTAGTGAGTCATATCACACAGAGGTGTTCAGGATATCCCTAGTGAGTCATATCACACAGAGGTGTTCAGGATATACCTAGTGAGTCATATCACACAGAGGTGTTCAGGATATACCTAGTGAGTCATATCACACACAGTTCAGGATATACCTAGTGAGTCATATCACACAGAGGTGTTCAGGATATACCTAGTGAGTCATATCACACACAGGTGTTCAGGATATACCTAGTGAGTCATATCACACAGGTGTTCAGGGTTCAGGAGTCATACCACAGTGTTCAGGATATACCATCATCACACACAGTTCAGGATATACCTAGTGAGTCATATCACACAGAGGTGTTCAGGATATACCTAGTGAGTCATATCACACAGAGGTGTTCAGGATATACCTAGTGAGTCATATCACACAGAGGTGTTCAGGATATACCTAGTGAGTCATATCACACAGAGGTGTTCAGGATATCCCTAGTGAGTCATATCACACACAGTTCAGGATGTACCTAGTGAGTCATATCACACACAGTTCAGGATATACCTAGTGAGTCATATCACACATATACCTAGTTCAGGATATACCTAGTGAGTCATATCACACACAGTTCAGGATATACCTAGTGAGTCATATCACACAGAGTTCAGGATATACCTAGTGAGTCATATCACACAGAGGTGTTCAGGATATACCTAGTGAGTCATATCACACACAGTTCAGGATATACCTAGTGAGTCATATCACACACAGTTCAGGATATACCTAGTGAGTCATATCACACACAGTTCAGGATATACCTAGTGAGTCATATCACACAGTTCAGGAGTGAGTCATATCACACACAGTTCAGGATATACCTAGTGAGTCATATCACACAGAGGTGTTCAGGATATACCTAGTGAGTCATATCACACAGAGGTGTTCAGGATATACCTAGTGAGTCATATCACACAGAGGTGTTCAGGATATACCTAGTGAGTCATATCACACACAGTTCAGGATATACCTAGTGAGTCATATCACACAGAGGATGTACCAGGATATACCTAGTGAGTCATATCACACACAGTTCAGGATATACCTAGGGAGTCATATCACACAGAGGTGTTCAGGATATACCTAGTGAGTCATATCACACAGAGGTGTTCAGGATATACCTAGTGAGTCATATCACACAGAGGTGTTCAGGATATCCCTGAGTTGTATTATTATTGATGTGTGTGTGTGTGTGTGTGTGTGTGTGTGTGTGTGTGTGTGTGTGTGTGTGTGTGTGTAGCCAGCAGTATTGAGCCCGTTGCTTTAACAGAGGACCACCAGTTGATGAGACAGTTCTCTCAGAGCTGTGGACAGTGGAACCCAGACGGATGGACTGTCAGGTAAGAAGACCTCTGTGTTGGAGCTGCAGGGCTGTGCTCTGAGGGGTGTGTGAGTGTTGGAGCTGCAGGGCTGTGCTCTGAGGGATGTGTGAGTGTTGGAGCTGCAGGGCTGTGCTCTGAGGGGTGTGTGAGTGTTGGAGCTGCAGGGCTGTGCTCTGAGGGATGTGTGAGTGTTGGAGCTGCAGGGCTGTGCTCTTAGGGGTGTGTGAGTGTTGGAGCTGCAGGGCTGTGCTCTGAGGGATGTGTGAGTGTTGGAGCTGCAGGGCTGTGCTCTGAGGGATGTGTGAGTGTTGGAGCTGCAGGGCTGTGCTCTGAGGGGTGTGTGAGTGTTGGAGCAGAAGGGCTGTGCTTTGAGGGATGTGTGAGTGTTGGAGCTGCAGGGCTGTGCTCTGAGGGATGTGTGTGTGTGATATAGGCTAGTAGTACTGTTTGTAATAACGTGTGTGTGTGTGTGTGTGTGTGTGTGTGTGTGTGTGTGTGTGTGTGTGTGTGTGTGTGTGTGTGTGTGTGTGTGTGTGTGTGTGTGTGTGTGTGTGTGTGTGTGTGTGTGTGTGTGTGTGTGTGTGTGTGTGTGTGTGCCTGGTGTTCCCAGTTGGAGCTGCAGGGCTGTGCTCTGAGGGATGTGTGTGTGATATAGGCTAGTAATACTGTTTGTAATAACGTGTGTGTGTGTGTGATATAGGCTAGTAATACTGTTTGTAATAACGTGTGTGTGTGATATAGGCTAGTAATACTGTTTGTAATAACGTGTGTGTGTGTGTGTGTGATATAGGCTAGTAATAATGTTTGTAATAACGTGTGTGTGTGTGATATAGGCTAGTAATACTGTTTGTAATAACGTGTGTGTGTGTGTGTATGTGTGTGTGTGTCAGGTGTTCCCAGTTGGAGCTGCAGGGCTGTGCTCTGAGGGATGTGTGTGTCAGCGTGCAGCGTGATGGAGGAGATAAGGACACACCCTTCAAATGCCGGGTCGGAGAGATTATGGTGAGAGAGAGAGACCTCACCACAGAATTACCCATCACCAGAATCATATCTGTCCCCGACTCTTAGGCCTGGGGCCTCACTTATCAATGTTGTGTAGAAACTGTTTTAAAATACGGAATTTAGAATGTTCGTACGCACAGGGGAAAAAAAGTGAGATTTCTAGAACAATCCTAAGAGCATTATAGGCCCACCGGTAGGATATAACCACATACAGTAGAATGAACCAGTCGTGTTTCCCACCTGGCCACCACATACAGTAGAATGAACCAGTCCTTCTTCCCACCTGGCCACCACATACAGTAGAATGAACCAGTCATGTTTCCCACCTGGCCACCACATACAGTAGAATGAACCAGTCCTCCTTCCCACCTGGCCACCACATACAGTAGAATGAACCAGTCGTGTTTCCCACCTGGCCACCACATACAGTAGAATGAACTAGTCGTGTTTCCCACCTGGCCACCACATACAGTAGAATGAACCAGTCCTTCCCACCTGGCCACCACATACAGTAGAATGAACCAGTCGTGTTTTCCACCTGGCCACCACATACATACAGTCGTGTTTCCCAGCCACCAATACAGTAGAATGAACCAGTCGTGTTTTCCCACCAGTCCTTCCCACCTGGCCACCACATACAGTAGAATGAACCAGTCGTGTTTCCCACCTGGCCACCACATACAGTAGAATGAACCAGTCCTTCCCACCTGGCCACCACATACAGTAGAATGAACCAGTCGTGTTTCCCACCTGGCCACCACATACAGTAGAATGAACCAGTCCTTCCCACCTGGCCACCACATACAGTAGAATGAACCAGTCGTGTTTTCCACCTGGCCACCACATACAGTAGAATGAACCAGTCGTGTTTTCCACCTGGCCACCACATACAGTAGAATGAACCAGTCCTTTCTTCCCACCTGGCCACCACATACAGTAGAATGAACCAGTCCTTCTTCCCACCTGGCCACCACATACAGTAGAATGAACCAGTCCTTCCCACCTGGCCACCACATACAGTAGAATGAACCAGTCCTTTCTTCCCACCTGGCCACCACATACAGTAGAATGAACCAGTCCTTCCCACCTGGCCACCACATACAGTAGAATGAACCAGTCCTTCCCACCTGGCCACCACATACAGTAGAATGAACCAGTCGTGTTTCCCACCTGGCCACCACATACAGTAGAATGAACCAGTCCTTCTTCCCACCTGGCCACCACATACAGTAGAATGAACCAGTCCTTCCCACCTGGCCACCACATACAGTAGAATGAACCAGTCCTTCCCACCTGGCCACCACATACAGTAGAATGAACCAGTCGTGTTTTCCACCTGGCCACCACATACAGTAGAATGAACCAGTCCTTCCCACCTGGCCACCACATACAGTAGAATGAACCAGTCGTGTTTCCCACCTGGCCACCACATACAGTAGAATGAACCAGTCGTGTTTCCCACCTGGCCACCACATACAGTAGAATGAACCAGTCGTGTTTCCCACCTGGCCACCACATACAGTAGAATGAACCAGTCGTGTTTCCCACCTGGCCACCACATACAGTAGAATGAACCAGTCCTCCTTCCCACCTGGCCACCACATACAGTAGAATGAACCAGTCGTGTTTCCCACCTGGCCACCACATACAGTAGAATGAATCAGTCGTGTTTCCCACCTGGCCACCACATACAGTAGAATGAACCAGTCGTGTTTCCCACCTGGCCACCACATACAGTAGAATGAACCAGTCCTTCTTCCCACCTGGCCACCACATACAGTAGAATGAACCAGTCGTGTTTCCCACCTGGCCACCACATACAGTAGAATGAACCAGTCCTTCCCACCTGGCCACCACATACAGTAGAATGAACCAGTCCTTCCCACCTGGCCACCACATAAGATATAAGATGTCTGTCTTTGTCTCCCTCCTCCCAGATCCTGGACGCTGAGTCCCTCTCCGTTCCTCCCCTCCCAGTCCAGAGTGTGTGTCTCTATGACGTGGTGTGGCTGAGGGCGCCAATAAACTTAATCTCAACGCCACCCTGCGCTGGCGCTACCCTGCCCAACTCGTACGCCACTTCCTGGTGTACTGGCGCCGGCTGAGGGGTCCAGACCCCGGATCCCATCTGGCAAGCTGGCCCTGATTGGCCGAGCCTACTGCCCCTTATTCCGGGTGACCGAGCTGACGGTTCCAGAACCTCCAGGTCTTCTAGAACTGGTGGTGGAACCCGTGTCCCGGGAAGGGTTCCGTGTTCCTGAGTCCCAATGGGGGAGGAGGAGTCTCAGTTATACTGAGGAGAGGACGGACCAATCATAAGACACTGAAAGGGTAGCAATGTACTGGCTGTCCCAAATGGAACCCTATTCCCTATATAGTGCACTACATGGACCCATAGGGCTCTGGCCAATGTAGTGCACTATATAGGGAATAGGGTGCCATTTGGGATGTACTACTATCACTTCCTGTCTCCTGGCCAGTCAGTGATAACCTGATTCAGTAAGCTAGTTTGTAGTGATGTGATCCTCCTAGTCACCTATAGAGTTAAACCAATTTATTCTAGTCAAGAAAGTATTAAAAATATATATATAATTATCTTCCCAGAACAATTAGGGGAACTCAATTAAGGCCAGAAGTCAACATGAAGCGCGCTGTAGGTACTTCCTGATTGAGCCGACATCTGCAGCTCTTACTGTGAATGCAATCTGAGCAGATGCAGGGACATTGCCTTTAAAAAGGTGCATTGTTGAGAGCTCTCTACAACGTGCCCCCAGATTGAATCCTCGGAGAGCAAGCAGGACTGGACAGGAAGCCAGAACACAGTCCGGTGTCTTCTGGGTGCAGAGCAAGGGAAGGATACTTCAAGCAGAACATAGAGACTCCCCGCAATACATATAGAGACTCCCCGCAATACATAGAGACTCCCCGCAATACATATAGAGACTCCCCACAATACATATAGACTCCCCGCAATACATATAGAGACTCCCCACAATACATATAGAGACTCCCCGCAATACATATAGAGACTCCCCACAATACATAGAGACTCCCCACAATACATAGAGACTCCCCACAATACATATAGAGACTCCCCACAATACATATAGAGACTCCCCAATTGGGCAAAAGACATTCCCCTCTGCAACCCAGAAACCAAGTGGTCAAGGAGCGTGTCAATACGTTAATCGGAGATCGAAGGAGGCTGTGGCCCCTCCCATTACGGACTTCCACAGAGGATGCACCAGAGTCTCCTCGCGACAGGACGTGACACACACCCTTTTATTTTTTCTAAGGAGAAAAGCAAGCGTTTAAACTACACGCTACGCATCCTTTCATCTAGAAAAACATTATTCACCACATGATAAATTAATTGAAGCATCAATAAAGATACTTAAAAATAATAAAAATTAAACACATTCTGAATTTTGTTTTTGAGTCATAGCATTTCCACTACAGCGTTCCATGTTGGTTACTGAATGTCTGACAAGAGATCTGTTTGACAAAACATAATAATAATAATAATATATGCCATTTAGCAGACGCTTTTATCCAAAGCGACTTACAGTCATGTGTGCATACATTCTACGTATGGGGGGTCCCGGGAATCGAACCCACTACCCTGGCGTTACAAGCGCCATGCTCTACCAACTGAGCTACAGAAGGACCCAACATCACGGAGGACATTTTAGAAATGTATGAAAGAATTAGAGACTTAGTTTCATATTTTAGTTAACAAAATCTCCACCAAAAACATTCAAACAGGCACACTATTTAGAAAAAAAAAGCTTTTTATTTATTATTGTTCTTAAGCTCAAATTTACAAAGAAAATCCAAATCAGTTAAATCAATAGATCTTAAGTACTGGTCCGTATCCCCTGTAGTAGCTCTGGTGCAGGGTGTCTTTCAGCTGCTCTCTCATCATTGTCCTCCAATAGTGAAGAGCGAAGCCGGAGAAAAAAACACCCTGGACCAGAGCTACTGCTGCAAGAGACGAGCTGAACACTGATATAGTGCACCATCTGAAATGGCACCCTATTCCCTATATAGTGCACCATCTGAAATGGCACCCTATTCCCTATATAGTGCACCATCTGAAATGGCACCCTATTCCCTATATAGTGCACCATCTGAAATGGCACCCTATTCCCTATATAGTGCACCATCTGAAATGGCACCCTATTCCCTATATAGTGCACCAGTATGGAAGCAGATTCTGTGGTGGATAATGGTACAGTGTGGATGATGTGGGACTGAGCAGTTGGTCGTCAGTAATGGTACGAGATAGAGATCAATATATGATGCTGGACTGAGCAGTCGGTTATATTTGGTGATTCTTCCTGATTGCCATATCTGACAGAGCCATTCCAGCTGGCATCAGAGAGAGTGTGTGTGTGTGTGTGTGTGTGTGTGTACGTACTAGAGCTGGGACGATAAACCAAAAAATTACAGACACCATCTTCCTCATACCAAATCGTTTTGGGTTATTTTGCTACACTACGTTCCTGTGGATTGTTCTAGAACCATTCTTTGGGGGGATTTTGCTACACAACGTTCCTGTGGATTGTTCTAGAACCATTATCTGGTCAACAGTAATAGCCTATGCATCGTTGTTGATTCCTGCTATGAAAAGTCTCAGCCTGTCCCTCAGGGCTGGCAGCAGGATGAATCAGTTGGACTGGCATTTGATTTCCATAAGAAGACATGTTTTCTTCACGGGACTTCCTGTGTGTGAAGACATGTCATTTAACTGTGAAAATGTATGACCTTTTAATGTGGCATGAACACTACATGTCTGGTTTTATCTGATTGTCAAACAAATCACCATGAAGTAGGTTAGTATTGATCTTCATGCTTGAGGGACACATGATATTCTAGGAGATTTAAATGTTGGTCAAAAGGGAAATAAAATTATGATGAGGGGAGAACGAAACTACCTGTGTCCTAGCTAGCTAGCAACCAGTGTTACCGCTGCCTCCCGCCTTGTGTAAGGGAGTCCTAGCTACCAACCAGTTACCGCTGCCTCCCGCCTTGTGTACCGGAGTCCTAGCTACCAACCAGTTACCGCTGCCTCCCGCCTTGTGTACCGGAGTCCTAGCTACCAACCAACCAGTTACCGCTGCCTCCCGCCTTGTGTACCGGAGTCCTAGCTAGCTACCAACCAGTTACCGCTGCCTCCCGCCTTGTGTACCGGAGTCCTAGCTAGCTACCAACCAGTTACCGCTGCCTCCCGCCTTGTGTACCGGAGTCCTAGCTAGCTACCAACCAGTTACTGCTGCCTCCCGCCTTGTGTAACGGAGTCCTAGCTACCAACCAACCAGTTACCGCTGCCTCCATCCTTGTGTACCGGAATCTTACTTTTTGGATCGTAGTCTACCATCTCAGTTGTCTTACCTGGCCCTGGAAACACACGTCTAGAGCCCTGCCGCTAATTTACATTTAAAAATGGGTCATTTAGCAGACGCTCTTATTCCCTCATCTTACAGAAGATGCTCTTATTAGCCTCTAATGTAAAGTAATAACCATTAAACATGATAGATAGCTCTTCGCTAATGTAAAGTAACTCATTAAACATGATAGCTAGCTCTTCGCTAATGTAAAGTAACTAACCATTAAACATGATAGCTAGCTCTTCGCTAATGTAAAGTAACTAACCATTAAACATGATAGCTAGCTCTTCGCTAATGTAAAGTAACTAACCATTAAATGATAAGCTCTTCTAATGTAAAGTAACTATTAAACACAGTAGTTACATTCATCACGATAGGACTTTTTAGTCCATGTGGTCCGATAGGCTTTTTTAGCACACCTCCCCCAAAATAACTGATTTAACAATATTGCAAAAAAATAAAAAAGGAAATATATCATAATCTGGATTGGTTTGTCTCCATATCGTCCAGCTCTAGTGTGTGCGGTATGCGTGTGTGTGTTATTAAGTGAGAGAGTGTGTGTGTGTGTCAGTCCTGCTGTGTGATCATCTTCAGCATCTGCAGTGCCATGGGTCCCTGGTCCGAGGGGATCTGATAACAGAGAGAGAGCAATGAATCATGGGAGTGCAAGACAAAAAGGGATACTAGGGGAGGATCTCAATTGCATAACCTTTCTCCTTGTCTCCTTCTCAAAACCCATTGGATGAGAAAGCCAGAGGCCCCTCCCTCTTATCTTCTCCTCCAACAGGCTTTGAGAAGGAGAGAGGACGCAATTGAGATATTCCCAATGAAAGGCTATAATGACTGAATACTGGGGTTCAATCTTCTGCATCACCTTCCTACTCAGACACTAGGCTCACGTCCCAATAATCTCTCCCTCCTGAAGTGTACACTCATTCACTACTCTCCACCATTGTAAAAACCAAGGGATTTATGTAGGCATGGGCTATAGAGGATGTTTCCATATACCAGTCATTTTGTTTCAAACCCACGAAGGGAAGTAAAACAAGGTTGCACTTTGGGAGAAAAGGAGAGATCAATATTACTGTTCCAACTGATGCTTGACCCCGTCTGAAAAGCTAATAAATATAATGTTGAAAAGAAAAGAGATTTTAGGACACACGTTTCTGTTTCCTCACCATGTGACCAGCCTTAAGGATCCAGTAGAAGGAGAAGTTCTTGTAGGTCTTGTAGAAGGCGCCGGTCACCCCCGGGAAGGCAGGGTCATTAAGGGCGGTCCATTTCATTTGGCTGAAGCTCTGGAGCCCCAACCACTTCAGCTGCTTCACCCATTGCTCCTGACCTGTGATAAGACATAATCAATCAATCAGTAATCAATTGATCATCTGTATCCAAATCAACAATCCTCATGTATGAAAGTATCAGGGACCAATAGTCAATGTATTAATGGTAATATTGATTAATGGTTGACTGCACTATAGTCAGGGTTGGGGAGTAACGGATTATAAAAAATAAAATAAAAAATCTGTTACCAGCTAAAATATAATCAGATGACTACAGATACTTTTGAAAAACTAGATCACTCAGATTTCTTTTAAATTCAGAAATAATGTTTGCGTAAGTCTTCAACATTGAAAAAAGGAGTAAATTTGTTCCACCTGAGACAGTCTGACCACCAATCAGAAACCACTATGATGACACCAAATGATCCACGTCGCCCCCAAGCGTCCAGATCCACATTGGGCCCCCCATCCACATCACACCCTGTCAAGCTGCTACTAACTGATTTCATTCAGAAAGTAACATCCCCTGACGACACCTCCCCGGACGACACCTCCCCGGACGACACCTCCCCGGACGACACCTCCCCGGACGACACCTCCCCGGTCTCCACTGTTTATGCTTCAACAGATTTCACTACAAAATGTAAGTGTTGCATGATGATTCTGTGCCCCTCCACCGGTAAACAACTCTCGCTAGGGGAATCACTGACCCATGGTGTCCACTATGAGGTCCAGCTGTCCGTTGTAGACAGTGACGTTGACCCCGGCATCCAACAGCTGATCCACCACGTCCACCACTGGCTTCATGAAGTCACCTGACATGCTGCTGAACACTGCCTCAGCCTGACCTAGAGGGGGGAAGGGGGTGAGAGAGGAGGGTGAGAGATTGAGAAGTGGAGCGGGAGATATGAGAGACGTCAGAGAGAAGGGTGAGAGATTGAGAAGTGGAGCAGGAGAGAGAGGTCAGAGAGGAGGACACACTTATTTTTAAAGAAAAGGTGCAATATGCAACCATTTCCTGGTTACATTTAAAAAATGTATATATATATATACTTTTTAAATAGTTCACCTAATTTCGGTTTGTGACAAAACAGTCATTGTGTAGAGAATCATTGTACCATCTAAAGCGCGGTGCAACAGCTTTCCATAACCAAAAATATTGTATTTGAGCTGTTTGAAGATGGTGTACAAGACACACAAAATGTAACTTAAGAATGTGACGCATAGAAATAGCACACCTAGAATAGATCTACCGCTTCTTAGACTTCCTTTCAAGTAGAATGACAGATTTATAAAACATATGTCTATGCGAATTTGGTCGGGTTGCCAAAAAAGTTAAATATAAGCACTTTTTAAAATGAATCAATTTTTTGACTCAGTAGCAGTGTCTTACCTCCCCAGGTGACATTCTGAGGGATGATTCCCAGCTTCTTCCTGATTGGCCCGTTCATCAACTGGCTCAGTGATTGGCGGTGGAGGGGGCTAATGTGGTGCCGCATCAGTAGGGCTGTGGGAGGGACCACGAAAAGTAAACCAACTTAAAAAACAGGAAGTGACAGTGTAATCTAGAAAGGACAATCTTTTCACAGATTGTATATTTTGTATCAAAACTTGTTTTACTTGTGTTTTAAAATATGTCATACAATATGTACCAGGATGTTCAAATAAACCATTTGTTTGTTTGTTTGTTATTCTCTGGTTTAAGACGGAACTGAAAAGGCATCTTACAGAGGAATCCTTCTCCAGCCACGGAGGACATCTCCTCATCAGGTTCCTGGGTGAGGATGTTGTAGAAGTTGACTCCGTTTGTGTTCTGAAATCAGACGGGAGCTGAATGACCATGGAGTTCACACACACACACACACACACACACACACACACACACACACACACACACACACACACACACACACACACACACACACACACACACACACACACACACGACTCTCAGTGATTCACACCAACACAAAACTGACCTGTTCCACGACACTCTCAGTGACAGACCAGAGCTCTGTGGCCTTCAGGTACTGCCCCTGATCCACCGCCTGCTTCACCGCCTCTGCTGCGCTGCTCACCTCCCGCAGGCCGTAGTCATCTAGCAGGGACTGGAGGACAATGGGGAGACGGGTCAGAGAACTACATTACCCAACATGCACCACTGTTCACCTCCCGCAGGCCGTAGTCATCTAGCAGGGACTGGAGGACAATGGGGAGACAGTCGAAGAAGAGAAACTACAATACCTAGGTACCAAAACAAGCTGCATTTTGTATTCTCCAGACTTTAAACAACCCAGTCTGCAGAAAGAACTACATAGAATGTAAAACGCATCAAAAGCTAAATGTGCCTGTAAACAAACAAACATGGAAAACGCATTTTACTAGGCTGTGTGTGTGTGTGTGTGTGTGTGTGTGTGAGAGACTCACCGTGGTGTACAGATAAGGACCCCAGGTCATAACAGAGTCTGCAGATGAAGAGGAGAAGAACGTTTGCTTTGCTGTGCAGTTCATTAGGCACCGAATGGGGACAATAACAACATGGGAAACGGAAGGGGACTACCTGGACTCGTCCAATACAGTGGTGCCATACTGAACACTACCCAGGGTTATACAGTCAGTAGGAAAACACTGGTTAGCTAGCCAGGGGTCAGTAGGGAACACACTGGTTAGCTAGCCAGGGTCATACCGTCAGTAGGGAACACACTGGTTAGCTAGCCAGGGTCATACCGTCAGTAGGGAACACACTGGTTAGCTAGCCAGGGGGTAGGGAACACACTGGTTAGCTAGCCAGGGTCATACCGTCAGTAGGGAACACACTGGTTAGCTAGCCAGGGTCATACCGTCAGTAGGGAACACACTGGTTAGCTAGCCAGGGTCATACCGTCAGTAGGGAACACACTGGTTAGCTAGCCAGGGTCATACCGTCAGTAGGGAACACACTGGTTAGCTAGCCAGGGTCATACCGTCAGTAGGGAACACACTGGTTAGCTAGCCAGGGGTCAGTAGGGAACACACTGGTTAGCTAGTCAGGGTCATACCGTCAGTAGGGAACACACTGGTTAGCTAGCCAGGGTTATACAGTCAGTAGGGAACACACTGGTTAGCTAGCCAGGGTCATACCGTCAGTAGGAAACACACTGGTTATAGCCAGGGTCATACAGTAGGGAACACACTGGTTAGCTAGCCAGGGTTATACCGTCAGTAGGGAACACACTGGTTAGCTAGCCAGGGGGGGGGGGGTGGAACAACGCAGAAGCAACCAGGGCTGAAACCGAAAGGGGACCTACCTGAACTTCTCCAATAAGAAATGAGTGTTCACGTTGCAAAAACAGTTTGCTACGGGTGTGCACTTATGAACACACCCCTGGTGACTTTGACCGGAACAGTACAACAACCCCTCATGCATGAAGCTGTTCTGAGCCGTCCAGACAAGGGTTTTTACAAGAGGAGAAACCTGCAGCAGTAGATTAACCGTTTGTTCAGTCAGTCACATGACCACACAGGGAACAACAGCGGAGAACCAAATTACACCTTATTTCCTGTTAGGCCACTACCCATAGGGCTCTTGACGTAAGTAGTACCCTATATAGGGAATAGTGTGGCATTTGGTACGCAGTGTGTTCACGTGTGGTTAGTGAGCCTGAACTGGACACTAGTGGTAAATCTCAGGCGTTTCAGGGTTAGAGTAGACCTTTCTGGCCAATACAGTGTTGTACAGACTGGTCTGACTTTTAAACAGCTGTCTGCTGAAGGTTTTATCAGACATGTTCTGATATTCACAAGGGAAAAGTCACGTCCCCACGCTCTAAGTGGGCGTCCCCACGCTCTAAGTGGGCGTTTGGATGCTCTAAGTGGGCGTCCCCACGCTCTAAGTGGGCGTCCCCACGCTCTAAGTGGGCGTCCCCACGCTCTAAGTGGGCGTTTGGATGCTCTAAGTGGGCGTCCCCACGCTCTAAGTGGGCGTCCCCACGCTCTAAGTGGGCGTCCCCACGCTCTAAGTGGGCGTCCCCACGCTCTAAGTGGGCGTCCTGACGCTCTAAGTGGGCGTTCCGACGCTCTAAGTGGGTGTCTGGATGTTCCGTGCTCTGAGGTAAATACTGACCCAGTGGAGAGATCCAAGAGTCTCCCAGAGCCACTCCGACAAAGTTACACTTCAGGGTTCCTTTTTCTACGGCCTAGAGAGAGAGAGAGAGATGTGTTACAGACAATTAGAGAGAGTGTGTGACACACACAATTACTAGTCTTTAACATGCCATTACTAACAGTCATTTTACAACTGGTACCAGAATTCTCGTTATGTATTGTAATTGCTGTTAATATTATTACCACCACAAAGATAATTATTATTGCTTCACCACTAACAGCCGAGTATATTCCGGTCTTATTTGACCATCGTTGTTACACGTTTACTTTGATTCATGGGAAGGTTTTACTTTTGTGGTGCCGATGAAGTGAAGTCCCCCTCAGTCCCCCTCATTTGGGGTTGATGGAGAACAGAGCCGATGAAGTGAAGTCCCCCCATTTGGGGTTGATCGATGAAGTGAAGTCCCCTCAGTTGGGGTCGATGGAGAACAGAGCCGATGAAGTGAAGTCCCCCTCAGTTGGGGTTGATGGAAAACAGAGCCGATGAAGTGAAGTCCCCCTCATTTGGGGTTGATGGAACAACAGAGCCGATGAAGTGAAGTCCCCCTCAGTTGGGGTCCCCCAGTTCTCCTCAGTTGGGGTTGATGGAGAACAGAGCCGATGAAGTGAAGTCCCCCTCAGTTCTCCTCAGTTGGGGTCGATGGAGAACAGAGCAGATGAAGTGAAGTCCCCCTCAGTTCCCCTCAGTTGGGGTTGATGGAGAACAGAGCAGATGAAGTGAAGTCCCCCTCAGTTCCCCTCAGTTGGGGTCGATGGAGAACAGAGCAGATGAAGTGAAGTCCCCCTCAGTTGGGGTTGATGGAGAACAGAGTGCTACATCCCAGATGTACAGGTCCGTATTTGACGGCGCCCCTTTCGAGCGATCACAAGACGAATAAACTGCTCTACCTTTACGACTGAATGTCCTGAGGAGGTCAGAAGACAGTCTGTCAGCAGTACACCTTGTCATCTGCATGGGTTACCACCAGCCAGGCTTGAGAGCCAAGAGACGCGTACCAAGAGACGCAGAGACGCGTACCAGGAGACGCGTACCAAGAGACGCAGAGACGCGTACCAAGAGACGCGTACCAAGAGACGCAGAGACGTGTACCAAGAGACGCGTACCAAGAGAGACGCGTACCAAGAGAAGAGACGCGTACCAAGAGACGCAGAGACAAGAGACGTACCAAGAGACGCAGAGACGCGTACCAAGAGACGCAGAGACGCGTACCAAGAGACGCGATACCAAGAGACGCGTACCAAGAGACGCGCGTACCAAGAGACGTGCGTACCAAGAGACGCGTACCAAGAGACATACCAAGAGACGCGTACCAAGAGAGACCAAGAGACGATACCAAGAGACAGAGACGCGTACCAAGAGACGCAAGAGAGACGCGTACCAAGAGACCAAGAGACGCGATACCAAGAGACGCGTACCAAGAGACGCGTACCAAGAGACGCGTACCAAGAGACGCATACCAAGAGACGTACCAAGAGACGCGTACCAAGAGACGCGTACCAAGAGACGCGTACCAAGAGACGCGTACCAAGAGACGCAGAGACGCGTACCAAGAGACGCGTACCAAGAGACGCAGAGACGCGTACCAAGAGACGCATACCAAGAGACGCAGAGACGCGACCAAGAGACGTACCAAGAGACAGAGACGTACCAAGAGACGCGTACCAAGAGACGCGTACCAAGAGACGCAGAGAGACGCGTACCAAGAGACGCGTACCAAGAGACGCGTACCAAGAGACGCGTACCAAGAGACGCGTACCAAGAGACGCGTACCAGAGACGACAAGAGACGCGTACCAAGAGAAGAGACGCGTACCAAGAGACGCGTACCAAGAGACATACCAAGAGACGCGTACCAAGAGACCAAGAGACGCGTACCAAGAGAGAGAGCGTACCAAGAGACAGAGAACCAAGAGACGCGTACCAAGAGACCAAGAGACGCGTACCAAGAGACGTACCAAGAGACGCAGAGACGCGTACCAAGAGAGACAAGAGACGCGTACCAAGAGACGCGTACCAAGAGACGCAGAGACCAAGAGACGCGTACCAAGAGACGCAGAGACGTACCAAGAGACGCGTACCAAGAGACGCAGAGACGCGTACCAAGAGAGTACCAAGAGACGCAGAGACGCGTACCAAGAGACGCAAGAGACGCGTACCAAGAGACGCGTACCAAGAGACGCGTACCAAGAGTACCAAGAGACGCGTACCAAGAGACAGAGACGCGTACCAAGAGACGCGTACCAAGAGACGACGCCACCAAGAGACGCGTACCAGAGAGACGCGTACCAAGAGACGCGTACCAAGAGACAAGAGCGTACCAAGAGACGCGAGAGACCAAGAGACGCGTACCAAGAGACCAAGAGAGACGTACCAAGAGACGCGTACCAAGAGACGCAGAGACGCGCACCACCAAGAGACGCGCGTACCAAGAGACGCAGAGACGCGTACCAAGAGACGCAGAGACGCGTACCAAGAGACGCGTACCAAGAGACGCGTACCAAGAGACGCAAGAGACGCGTACCAAGAGACGCAAGAGACAGAGACGCGTACCAAGAGACGTACCAAGAGACGCAGAGACGCGTACCAAGAGACGTACCAGAGACGCGTACCAAGAGACGCAGAGACGCGTACCAAGAGACGCAGAGACGCGTACCAAGAGACGCGCACAAGAGACGCGTACCAAGAGAAGAGACGCGTACCAAGAGACGCAAGAGACGCGTACCAAGAGACGCAAGAGACGCGTACCAAGAGACGCAGAGACGCGTACCAAGAGAAGAGACGCAGAGACGCAAGAGACGCAGAGAGACGCAGAGACGCGTACCAGAGACGCGTACCAAGAGACGCGTACCAAGAGACGCGTACCAAGAGGAGACGCGTACCAAGAGACGCAGAGACGCGTACCAGGAGACGCGTACCAGAGAGAGACGCGTACCAGAGACGCGTACCAAGAGACCAGAGAGTACCAAGAGACGCAGAGACGCGTACCAAGAGACGCGTACCAAGAGACGCGTACCAAGAGACGCGTACCAAGAGACGCGTACCAAGAGAGCGGTACCGACGCAGAGACGCGTACCAAGAGACGGCAGAGTACCAAGAGACGCGTACCAAGAGACGCGTACCAAGAGACGACGTACCAAGAGACGCGTACCAAGAGACCAAGAGACGCGTACCAAGAGACGCGTACCAAGAGACGCGTACCAAGAGACGCGTACCAAGAGACGCGTACCAAGAGACGCGTACAAGAGACGCGAGACCAAGAGACGCGTACCAAGACCAAGAGAGAGACGCGTACCAAGAGACGCGTACCAAGAGACGCGTACAAGAGACGCGCAAGAGCCAAGACCAAGAGACGCGCAAGAGAGAGACGCGTACCAAGAGACGCGTACCAAGAGACGCGTACCAGAGACGCGACCAGAGACGCGTACCAAGAGACGCGTACCAAGAGACGCAGACAAGAGACGCGTACCAAGAGACGCGTACCAAGAGAAGAGACGCGTACCAAGAGACGCGTACCAAGAGACGCGTACCAAGAGACGCGTACCAAGAGACGCGTACCAAGAGACGCAGAGACGCGTACCAAGAGACGCGTACCAAGAGACGCAGAGACGCGTACCAAGAGACGCATACCAAGAGACGCAGAGACGCGTACCAAGAGACGAGAGACGCGTACCAAGAGACGCAGAGACGCGTACCAAGAGACGCGTACCAGGAGACGCAAGAGACGCGTACCAAGAGACGAGAGACGCGTACCAAGAGACGCATACCAAGAGCGTACCAAGAGACGCGTACCAAGAGACGCGTACCAAGAGACCAAGAGACGCGTACCAGAGAGTACGTACCAAGAGACGCGTGCCAAGAGAGCAAGAGACGCGTACCAAGAGAGACGCGTACCAGAGAGCGTACCAAGAGACGCGTGACCAAGAGACGCGTCAAGAGACCAAGAGACGCGTACCAGGAGACGCGTACCAAGAGACGCAGAGACGCGTACCAAGAGACGCAGAGACGCAGAGACGCGTACCAAGAGACGCAGAGACGCGTACCAAGAGACGCAGAGACGCGTACCAAGAGACGCAGAGACGCGTACCAAGAGACGCAGAGACGCGTACCAGAGAGACCAAGAGACAGAGACGCGTACCAAGAGACGACGCGTACCAGGAGACGCGTACCAAGAGACGCAGAGACGCGTACCAAGAGACGCAGAGACGCGTACCAAGAGACGCAGAGACGCGTACCAAGAGACGCAGAGACGCGTACCAAGAGACGCAGAGACGCGTACCAAGAGAAGAGACGCGTACCAGGAGACGCGAGACCAGAGACGCGTACCAGGAGACGCGTACCAGGAGACGCGTACCAAGAGACGCGTGCAAGAGACGCAGAGACGCGTACCAAGAGACGCAAGAGACGCGTACCAAGAGACGAGAGACGCGTACCAAGAGACGCAGAGACGCGTACCAAGAGACGCAAGAGACGCAGAGACGCGTACCAGGAGACGCGTGCCAAGAGACGCAGAGACCAAGGAGACGCGTACCAGAGACGAGAGACGTACCAGGAGACGCGTACCAAGAGACGCGTACCAAGAGACGAGACGCGTACCAAGAGACGCGTACCAGGAGACGCGTACCAAGAGACGCGTATTGAAAGAGAGAAAGAGTCTGACTTTTTCGTCCCATTTTTTTGTGACAAAGAGAAAATGGAGCCAATAGCACAAAATGACAAAGTAAACACGTTTTCTTAAACACTGTTATTTTATATGAACCTTTATTTAACTAGGCAAGTTAGTTAAGAACAAATTATTAATAAGTGACTGTAATGATAACGGAGCAAGTGACTAATGATAACGGAGCAAGTGACTGTAATGATAACGGAGCAAGTGACTAATGATAACGGAGCAAGTGACTAATGATAACGGAGCAAGTGACTAATGATAACGGAGCAAGTGACTAATGATAACGGAGCAAGTGACTAATGATAACGGAGTAAGTGACTAATGATAACGGAGTAAGTGACTAATGATAATGGAGTAATTGACTGTTCATTAAGACAATTGTTGATATAGGATTAAGTGGTATAACGGCTAGTGATAACTACCGATAAAGTTTATTCAAAAGGTCTCCAATCCAACCCTTAAATGGTGACCCTCAGATTCATTTGGATAGGATAACCTAATTTTATTTGATTTATTTCACCTTTATTTAACCAGGTAGGCAAGTTGAGAACAAGTTCTCATTTACAATATCGACCTGGCCAAGATAAAGCAAAGCAATTCGACAGATACAATGACACAGAGTTACACATGGAGTAAAACATACAGTCAATAATACAGTAACCAAATCAGATCAATGAATTATTCCAGGAATTAACCAGTCAATTATTATCTTGAATATCATTAGCCAAGAGGCACAACTCCTCCCATGTCATTAAAGTATATTGAATTGAGAGAGACAGAGACAGCTAGAAAGGCCGAGACAGACAGGAACCCAAGGTACTGTGCTGACCAGTGTGGGTAGAGGTTTGAGGAAGTAGGCCCCAACTTAGCACCAGTCATTAGTTCCTCTCTGAGTCATGCATGGCTCAACACATGACAGTGAATATCAGTCTTTAGTTTGAAAACCCTGTTCCATTATCGAGTCAGGTACAACTGAGCTACCAGTTTCTCCATGCGTGGTTCCTATTCACTTACATACCAAGTGTTAGAACTGGAAAAGGTTTCCCCACAGCAGAGACAGAAGGTTCTCATCCCAAATGGCTCCACTACTCCCTTTAGAGTGCACTGCTTTCGACCAGAGCCCATATACACTATACAGGGAATAGGATGCAATTTGTGCCTACCTTAGTGAGTTCCAGTGAGATCGCGGCAGCCATCTTCCCTCCATAGGACTCTGAGAATATGTAGAAGGGCACGCTCTAGAGAAGACAAAAAATAACAATAGGTTAAAAATCTATATTATTTTAAAAAATAATTTAAAAAATGTAAATTTAAAAAATGTAAATGTATTGAGTAGTTTGAGACAATACAGCCCCGACCCGTGTGAAGCTGAACCCACCCCTGGTGATCCGACCCGCGTGAAGCTGAACCCACCCGGAACTCTCCCCTGGTGATCCGACCCGTGTGAAGCTGAACTCACCCCTGGTGATCCGACCCGTGTGAAGCTGAACTCACCCCTGGTGATGAAGCTGAACCCACCCGGAACTCACCCCTGGTGATCCGACCCGTGTGAGGCTGAACCCACCCCTGGTGAGGCTGAACCCACCCCTGGTGATCCGACCCGTGTGAGGCTGAACCCACCCCTGGTGATCCGACCCGTGTGAGGCTGAACCCACCCCTGGTGATCCGACCCGTGTGAGGCTGAACCCACCCCTGGTGATCCGACCCGTGTGAGGCTGAACCCACCCCTGGTGATCCGACCCGTGTGAGGCTGAACCCACCCCTGGTGATCCGACCCGTGTGAGGCTGAACCCACCCCTGGTGATACGACCCGTGTGAGGCTGAACCCACCCCTGGTGATACGACCCGTGTGAGGCTGAACCCACCCCTGGTGATCCGACCCGTGTGAAGCTGAACCCACCCCTGGTGATCCGACCCGTGTGAAGCTGAACCCACCCCTGGTGATCCGACCCGTGTGAAGCTGAACCCACCCCTGGTGATCCGACCCGTGTGAAGCTGAACCCACCCCTGGTGACCCGACCCGTGTGAAGCTGAACCCACCCCTGGTGACCCGACCCGTGTGAAGCTGAACCCACCCCTGGTGACCCGACCCGTGTGAAGCTGAACCCACCCCTGGTGATCCGACCCGTGTGAGGCTGAACCCACCCCTGGTGATCCGACCCGTGAGGCTGAGGCTGAACCCACCACCCTGGTGATCCGACCCGTGTGAGGCTGAACCCACCCCTGGTGATCCGACCCGTGTGAGGCTGAACCCACCCCTGGTGATCCGACCCGTGTAGGCTGAACCCACCCCTGGTGATCCGAGGCTGAACCGGAACTCCCTGGTGATCCGACCCGTGTGAGGCTGAACCCACCCCTGGTGATCCGACCCGTGTGAGGCTGAACCCACCCCTGGTGATGTGTGAGGCTGAACCCACCCCTGGTGATCCGACCCGTGTGAGGCTGAACCCACCCCTGGTGATCCGACCCGTGTGAGGCTGAACCCACCCCTGGTGATACGACCCGTGTGAAGCTGAACCCACCCCTGGTGACCCGACGACCCGTGTGAAGCTGAACCCACCCCTGGTGACCCGACGACCCGTGTGAAGCTGAACCCACCCCTGGTGACCCGACGACCCGTGTGAAGCTGAACCCACCCCTGGTGACCCGACGACCCGTGTGAAGCTGAACCCACCCCTGGTGATCCGACCCATGTGAAGCTGAACCCACCCCTGGTGATCCGACCCGTGTGAAGCTGAACCCACCCCTGGTGATCCGACCCGTGTGAAGCTGAACCCACCCCTGGTGATCCGACCCGTGTGAAGCTGAACCCACCCCTGGTGACCCGACCCGTGTGAAGCTGAACCCACCCCTGGTGACCCGACCCGTGTGAAGCTGAACCCACCCCTGGTGACCCGACCCGTGTGAAGCTGAACCCACCCCCCTGGTGACCCGACCCGTGTGAAGCTGAAACCCACCCCTGGTGACCCGACCCGTGTGAAGCTGAACCCACCCCTGGTGACCCGACCCGTGTGAAGCTGAACCCACCCCTGGTGACCCGACCCGTGTGAGGCTGAACCCACCCTTGGTGATCCGACCCATGTGAAGCTGAACCCACCTGGAACTGTTCCTCCTTGTTGAAGAAGTGTTTGAGCAGCACCAGCATGTCGGAGGCGACCGTAGACACGTCAGTAGCGAAGGCCTCGTCTGAGTCCGTGTAGCTGAAGCCTGTTCCTACCGGGTTATCAACGAACAATACACTGGAGTACTGAACCTGCAGGGGCAAAACACACACACCTTAAACACTGACATCACAGTTTCCATTGATGAGCCGTGTGTGTGTGTGTGTGTGTGTGTGTGTGTGTGTGTGTGTGTGTGTGTGTGTGTGTGTGTGTGTGTGTGTGTGTGTGTGTGTGTGTGTGTGTGTGTGTGTGTGTGTGTGTGTGTGTGTGTGTGTGTGGTTTACCCAGGAGTTTTTCCTAGGCTCAAGGTCTCTGTCCAGGGGTCCGATCTCCTCAAAGTTCCCGAAGCCACAGCCTGATCCTCCCGGGCCTCCCTGGAATGGAGACATGTACCACTATTAGAGATATATCCTCTACCCTCCCTCTCCCTACCCTCCCTCCCTCTCACTGTAAGAGATACAGAGGGAGGGATGGTAGAGGATGTATCTCTTGCAGTTCCACTCCAGTCATTATCATGAGCCTGCCCTCCCCAATTAAGGTGCTACCAACCACCTGTGGTGTAAGGTTACCCACTTGTAGCTAGGTAAGAGTCGTGTAGTGTAAGGTTACTCACTTCACTCCCAGATGGGTAAGAGAGTAGTATAGTGTAGACTAGTGTAGTGTAAGGTTACCCACTTCACTTCTAGATGGGTAAGAGAGTAGTATAGTGTAGACTAGTGTAGTGTAAGGTTACTCACTTCACTCCCAGATAGGTAAGAGAGTAGTATAGTGTAGACTAGTGTAAGGTTACTCACCTGCAGCCACATCACGAGAGGCAGCTGGGAGTAGCTGGCGGACGGGCTGTCAGCATAGTAAAGCCACCAGAACATATGTGCCCCCTCGCGTACGTCAACATATCCCCAGGATTCTTTTGATTTGAGGGGATTCGAGAACCCTGCAAACAAGAGTTGGAGACATTGAAATGATGTTATTAAAAATGCTACGTTTGGTCTTTAAATGCAGTCTAATGGCAAAATCCCCAGCCCGGATTGCTGCAGCAGACGTCGTGGAACAGCGCAGTGGGGGGGGTTTCTGATCAGGAAAACGTTAACATTGTATCTAGCCAACTTTTGCTTTCACATTGAACGCTGACATGAAACCCGACCAAGTAAAGCACATTAATCGATTTAATCCATTTGATTGCTGGAGCCTGAGTCACCGTACTTAGCGGACTAAACTCTGTGGAGTCACCGTCGTGATTTCAAGCATGTTTGGATAACGGCGCAGTTAATATTCAAACTGGAATTGAACTATTTGAAACACAGATATATCGGACACAATCACTAGACAGAGCTAACTAATTACCTGTATCAATTGCCACGACAAGTAGCAACACAACGCTGCAAGCGCTTGTTTTCGTCAACCCCATCATCCCGACTTGATCACAAGAACTTCACAATGACAACACTTTTCATTACACTATTGTGTCATGTCAGACTTTAGTCACATGACTGACCGACTCCTCAGCTGACCAGAAAATGGGGAGAGACCATCAGGATATTTAGAGCCAATCAATGAGCATTGTGAAGCTAGCCACGCCTACCCTCCGCCTTGAATTGTGTCAAAATAAAAGTCCCGGGCAAAATGTCCTGTGAATTTTCCATATTAAAAGCCACGGAACACAGGAGCGGTATAAAATGAAGATTGACCAAGAAAAATACATTTATTTATCAAGTCATAAGAACGCAATGATGGTTGTATACTTCGGCCGGAGGACAAAAGAGCTAATCAAATGAATCAATCAATCTCAATCAATCAAACCTCCAAATCAAGTGACTGACTCTGGAAACTTTTTTTCAAACAGCACCTAGCAACAAATTTAGCTACTTTTAAAACATTTATTTTGAACTTTTAGCGACTTTTGAAAAGTGACTCATGTTAAAATGCACGCATTTTCCCTCTAAATGACACAAAAACGTTTTTCTGTCACACACTCAGTCACAACACACGTGCCTGACTGTAAAAGTGCATTGTGAGTGACGTCAGCAGCAGGCGCTCAGCTCGTGCACAGGCAGCAGCAATTTCAACAAATTGCAAATCATTGTTGGATGACTGCAGCTGCAGTGGCACGGGTTTAACAAGCCAAACCCAATGAATATAGTTGGTCACGAATGCTTGATCTTGAACAGAACTTACAACATCAATCAAAATTGTACAGCCATAAGAACAGAAACGAGTGGGAGTCGGTACCTGAACAAATGTCAAATCATATTTTTCGCTGAGATGGCCAGTAGCCTAGTGGTTAGAGGGGCGGCAGGTAGCCTAGTGGTTAGAGGGGCGGCAGGTAGCCTAGTGGTTAGAGGGGCGGCAGGTAGCCTAGTGGTTAGAGGGGCGGCAGGTAGCCTAGTGGTTAGAGGGGCGGCAGGTAGCCTAGTGGTTAGAGGGGCGGCAGGGTAGCCTAGTGTTTAGAGGGGCGGCAGGTAGCCTAGTGTTTAGAGGGGCGGCAGGTAGCCTAGTGTTTAGAGGGGCGGCAGGTAGCCTAGTGTTTAGAGGGGCGGCAGGTAGCCTAGTGGTTAGAGGGGCGGCAGGTAGCCTAGTGGTTAGAGGGGCGGCAGGTAGCCTAGTGGTTAGAGGGGCGGCAGGTAGCCTAGTAGAGGGGCGGCAGGGCAGTGGTTAGAGGGGCGGCAGGTAGCCTAGTGTTTAGAGGGGCGGCAGGTAGCCTAGTGTTTAGAGTGGGGCGGCAGGTAGCCTAGTGTTTATAGGGGCGGCAGGTAGCCTAGTGTTAGAGGGCGGCAGGTAGCCTAGTGTTTAGTGTTTAGAGGGGCGGCAGGTAGCCTAGTGTTTAGAGGGGCGGCAGGTAGCCTAGTGGTTAGAGGGGCGGCAGGTAGCCTAGTGGTTAGAGGGGCGGCAGGTAGCCTAGTGTTTAGAGGGGCGGCAGGTAGCCTAGTGTTTAGAGGGGCGGCAGGTAGCCTAGTGAGGCGGCAGGTTAGAGGGGGCGGCAGGTAGCCTAGTGTTTAGAGGGGCAGGGCTAGTGGTTAGAGGGCGGCAGGTAGCCTAGTGTTTAGAGGGGCGGCAGGTAGCCTAGTGTTTAGAGGGGTGGCGGGTAGCCTAGTGTTTAGAGGGGTGGCAGGTAGCCTAGTAGTTAGAGGGGCGGCAGGTATCCTAGTGTTTAGAGGGGTGGCAGGTAGCCTAGTAGTTAAAGGGGCGGCAGGTAGCCTAGTGGTGAGAGGGGTGGCAGGTAGCCTAGTGGTTAGAGGGGCGGCAGGTAGCCTAGTTGTTAGAGGGGCGGCAGGTAGCCTAGTGGTTAGAGGGGCGGCAGGTAGCCTAGTGGTTAGAGGGGCGGCAGGTAGCCTAGTAGTTAGAGGGGCGGCAGGTAGCCTAGTGGTTAGAGGGGTGGCAGGTAGACTAGTGGTTAGAGGGGAGGGGCGGCAGGTAGCCTAGTGGTTAGAGGGGAGTGGCGGCAGGTAGCCTAGTGGTTAGAGGGGAGGGGCGGCAGGTAGCCTAGTGGTGAGAGGGGTGGCAGGTAGCCTAACAGAAGAATACGAAACGGGTGGGACTATCCTGAATTTGTCCAATAGAAACTCTTGTTTTCATTGCAAAATTTTTTGCTCAGTGTACACTAATCAATACACTCCTGTCTGAACAACAGGAGTGTGGCGCAAAAAGGTTATCTACAAACTTATTAGATTACTTTGGAATGTTGTTGATGCAGTTCATGTTAGCAATCAACTAAATATAACTTGAAGCAATCCTACATCTTTACATACTAGGTAGTTTCTTTATGTAGCTCTGATATATATATATATACAATACTACGTTGAAGCAATAAGACCCGAGGGGCTGTGGTATATGGCCAATATACCACAGCTAAGGGCTGTTCTTTCACGCGATGCAGTGCGGAGTGCCTGGACACAGATCTTAGCCGTGGTATATTGACCATATACCACAGCCCCTCTGGCCTTATTGCTATTATAAACTGGTTACTAAAGTAATTAGAGCAGTAATAACACATGTTTTGTCATACCTGTGGTATACGGTCTCATGTACCACGGCTGTCAGCCAATCAGCATTCAGGGCTGGAACCACACAGTTTATAATTGCGGGTAGATTTTAAGGAGGACTTTTTAGTTGACCAAAATTGCTTCTACTTTGTTGTCTACTCTGTTTAAATCAGTTGTAAAAGCTGTTTGTTAAAAAACATGGTTTGATACATCTTCTGTGAAGGTTTCCATGGTTTGATACATCTTCTGTGAAGGTTTCCATGTCTTGATACATCTTCTGTGAAGGTTTCCATGTCTTGATACATATTCTGTGAAGGTTTTCCATGTCGTGATACATCTTCTGTGAAGGTTTCCATGGTTTGATACATCTTCTGTGAAGGTTTCCATGTCTTGATACATCTTCTGTGAAGGTTTCCATGGTTTGATACATATTCTGTGAAGGTTTCCATGGTTTGATACATATTCTGTAAAGGTTTCCATGGTTTGATACATATTCTGTGAAGGTTTCCATGGTTTGATACATATTCTGTAAAGGTTTCCATGGTTTGATACATCTTCTGTGAAGGTTTCCATGGTTTGATACATCTTCTGTGAAGGTTTCCATGGTTTGATACATCTTCTGTGAAGGTTTCCATGGTTTGATACATCTTCTGTGAAGGTTTACGTGTCTTTTGTATATCCATGTTTCCTAACCAGCGGTACCAGAACCCCCGGGGGGGTAATGGGCCTATCCACAGGGTGTACCTGATAAGACTGAGGCCATAGGCTTACTAGTAATGGGCATGAGGGGGTACTCTGGGCAGAGTCAAATGGACTTGGTGGTACATTAACCAAAAGGTTGGGAACCACTGATGTACATTATGAAAATGCTTGGTTGAAAACACTGCCACTTGGTGTTTACAACTACTACTACCAAAGATAGAGTATACTCTGCTGTCGCCTATTGGCAAGAAAGGGAATCGCACATTTAAGCCGTGTTGAAACATTCGGCTCCTCAGTGCTTCCAGTCAGAGCGTTTGTTTTGAAATGGGGAAGTCAAGTTTTGTAACAATCCAATAGGAGGAATGAAAACAGCAGCTTCACATTACAGTTGGTCGAATAATCCGATTTTTTACAAATTTATAAGAATGCAACTGGCCAGCTAAGCAACTAGTTAGTTAGGTAGCGGTCGAAATTTAAGCAATTGTTACATGGAGGAAAATGGGGGAGGGTTTAGTATTTTCTTGTATTTAGTCCAGGGGAGGGTCATGTAATTTGTAATCGATTTATATGTCAATATTTGTCAGCATTTTGGAATGTACGTGTTGAATTCGGCTATGTAACTTTGGTGTACAACCCTGCTCTCTCTCGTTCTCCTCGCTGAGCTCGGCTGGGTGGGCACTTAGCTTTCCATCGGCTTTTCGATCAGACCCTCTCTGTGCTTGGTGTATCAGAACGTGGGCATGTAGAGTATCTGGTGAATCAAATGGTGCTTGTAGTGATGACGTAGGGAGCTAGCGCACAATAAGAACGATGGTAGAAATGCTGCATTCAAAACAACTGGGAATTCAGAAATCTCAGACTTCGGTGCATTCAAGACAATTCGGGGAAAGGGAGGGAGAACGAGCTCCGACTGGGGAAAATAGTTTTGAAAGGTCATCCAACTCCGAATTCAAAGTCGGAAACTCAGGCATCTTGCTAGAGCTCTGACTTTCCGACCTGAAGATCACTGACATTATTTGTCTTCTTTTGTGTGTGTGTGTTGAGTTCCCAGTTGTCTTGAAAGCGCCAAAAAACTGGTGTATCACAACAACACGCATGGCGTTGCACAATTATGGAAGGACCACAGCTCGTGAAACATGCATCTTCACTACAATTTACAGGTTTCTTTGCACTGAAGAGAGGTCTCTGTCTCTGTCCGCTGAAGAGAGTCTAGAAAAGTTTCATATAATTTTGGAGTTGAATGGAGATGGTTCCTCAATGTGGAAAAACGTGAAGGGATAAAATCAGGTGTTTGAGGAGTTACTGATTTTTTTTCAACCAATATGTTTATCATAGGCTGCCTGTCATTACGCCATGATTTTGTTTTTTATTAGAAGCATTAGTCTTACATTCTATAGTCAACTTACACACGACACTGACATGCACTACCTCATCAGCTATGTGTCTACATACATAAATGTATGTAGATATGTCCTTAATGAATGTTTTGTTGTTGACCAAAATGGTTCCTACTGTTGCCTACTACTAGGTTCTGCTCATCAATTGTTTGGCTATTTGTTCATAAAACATGTAATTGTTCTTTTGTTAAGGGTTTTACGTTTTTGAAAAAGACTGCCTCTTTACCGGACTTGTGTTTTTTAAAATGTTTTCAACTACCCCTACCAAAGCTTTTAGAGTATAATTGACCCTGTGGATGTGTTATCTAGTGGGAGCCGGCTAGTGCTTCCGGTATGAGGAGAGTTGAATGAAATATTTAGCTGGCGAATTCCCTTCCGTACCAACAGGTGGCAGTAACTGAACGAGTCAACTCTTCAAAAGACAGGCAACTAGTTTTCTGAACGGCGTGTGAGATAGATTTCCTTCTACACAGCAACAATGGCAGCCTCCAATACCAATGTGATACGGGTGCGATTGTATTTTGATTACCCGCCGCCCTCGGTATCCGACTGTCGCATGTGCTGGGTCCTCGTGGATCTGAACAAATGCCGCGTGGTAGCAGACATAGCCAGCGTGATCAGGGAAAAGTTCGACTTCAGTCGCAGGAGCATTTTGAGTCTGTTCATCGAGGACTGCTACCTGCCGCACACAGAGAGCATCTACGTCGTCCGAGATAACGACAGCATCAGGTGCGACACACACACACACACACACACACACACACACACACACACACACACACACACACACACACACACACACACACACACACACACACACACACACACACACACACACACACACACACACACGCCTAGCCAGACATGTTTTTATCCAGTCTGATCCACGCTTAGATCTAGACCTGAGCTAGTGCCTTGGACAAGAGCTAATGGCGCTCTTAACTTTCGTAAGGATTTCAGTCTGTGATCTAACCCACGTGGTTGGTTCATTCAATTTATTTGGGTTGGTTATACAGCCTAGCTAGGTAGCTAGCTACACCGGCTAGCAACAAAACAATAGAGGGTTTGCACTGCAAGCCTGGTCTTGGCCAATATGTTTTCACACACACCACCCCTAGTACTTTGAGAATATCTACCGTTCCAACCCTCCGTGTTGTGTTGATTGACAGAGTGAAGGTGGACACCCTGACCCTTTCAAGTGGAAGTCAGTCGAACACATCTGTTGTGAAGTCCAAGAAGAGGAGGAGAGCTGCCGAGGAGGAGGAGGAGCCCACACAGAACCGAGTGAGTGAAGAGTGGAAGAAGAAGAAGAGAAAGAAGGAGAGTCAGGAGGCCGATTCCAACGAGGCTGTAGTTGAAGAGAGGAGGAAAGAAGACAAGAAGAAACAGAAGAAGAAGAAAGATAAGGTGGCGACCAAAACCACTGCCTCGTCCACAGGACCCCTCCCACCTCGTCCACAGGACCCTCTCACACCTCGTCCACAGGACCCTCTCACACCTCGTCCACAGGACCCTCTCACACCTCGTCCACAGGACCCCCTCCCACCTCGTCCACAGGACCCTCTCCCACCATAGTCAAAGCGGACAAAAACACCAAGAAGGCTCCATCGGCCAAAGTAGTATCTGTTAACGGTAAAGCCACAGCAAAGACCCCGAATGGGGAAACGGACGACTCATCTGATTCCAGTGAAAGCAGTAGTGAGGAGGAGGAGGCCCCCAGTAAAACCCCCATGCAGAAACTACCCCCCAAATCACACTCTGCTAGCTCTACACCCCCTGTCACATCTAAAGCCACCCCTGTAGTTAAACCCCGTGTCCCCGTTAAGAAACCACGCCCACCTCCCTCATCATCTGATTCGGACTCCTCAGACTCATCGGGTGACGATGCCTCTAGCAAAGCCACCACAGGCAAACCTCCCGTTAAAAACCAAACTCCTCTATCCAAACCTGCTGCCACTCCTACCACCATACCGACCGGCTCCGGAGCTGGTCCTAGAGACAAAACCACCCCCTCCTGGCCCAGCCTCCCTTCCTCAGGTCCCAGGACCTCTGTATCCCCTGGCCAGAGAGCTAATGCTCTAGGGCCAGGCTCTACCCCAGCAGTGCAGAAGGCCCACAGGAGGCCTGAGAGCCCAGGCTCTAGTAGTAGTGAGGAGGAGATCCAGCTGGTTATCAAACAACCGGGCCTGGGGATGGGGATAGTCCCTGCTATGGCAGCACAACCCACCTGGAGAGGCAGGGGAAGCCCTATGGGTGCGGAGAGAGGTGGGGGTAGAGGGGTTAGGGGTAGAGGGGATGGAGGCCAGAGTTGGGGTGGTGGAGGTAGGGGGTTAGAGGGGAGTGGGACCGGGGTCCTCGTGGTGGGGGTAGAGGTGGGGGGTGGGACAGGGGTCCTCGTGGGGGGAGAGGGGAAGATAGCGGGGCAGGGGGGGGAGATAATGCAGGGTTTTATTTCAACTATGAAGGTGGACAGCGACAGCAGACTCCTCAGCCACCATCGTACCAGAAGGACTCCCTGATTAACAGCTCTGTGGTGTTCCAGGTAAGTCAACTGACTGCTACACCATATTCCAGGGTTGGTCATTTCAAGTCATTTAGATTTTTCTTTATTTTTAAAATTCTCATTGAAAAGCACAGAACTGGAATTGGCATTTCAGTTTACTTCTTGAATTGAAATGGACTCGACACCGACCCTGTGCCATTCTGTAACCTACTTCTGTTGCTGCTGCAACGAAGATGTGGGAGGTATGACATTTATAGGTGTGTGTGTTGTAGAACCCATCAGAGAGTGTCCCCAAGAGGGACTACAGTGAGATGCCCCTCCTAGCTGCTCCACCTCAGGACGGACAGAAGATCGCCTTCAAGGTAACCCACCGCTTATAGACCGTCGAGGTAACCCACCTCTTGTAGACCGTCGAGGTAACCCACCTCTTGTAGACCGTCGAGGTAACCCACCTCTCGTAGACCGTCGAGGTAACCCACCTCTCGTAGACCGTCGAGGTAACCCACCTCTCGTAGACCGTCGAGGTAACCCACCTCTCGTAGACCGTCGAGGTAACCCACCTCTCGTAGACCGTCGAGGTAACCCACCTCTCGTAGACCGTCGAGGTAACCCACCTCTCGTAGACCGTCGAGGTAACCCACCTCTCGTAGACCGTCGAGGTAACCCACCTCTCGTAGACCGTCGAGGTAACCCACCTCTCGTAGACCGTCGAGGTAACCCACCTCTCGTAGACCGTCGAGGTAACCCACCTCTCGTAGACCGTCGAGGTAACCCACCTCTCGTAGACCGTCGAGGTAACCCACCTCTCGTAGACCGTCCACGTAACCCACCTCTCGTAGACCGTCCACGTAACCCACCTCTCGTAGACCGTCCGTCCACGTAACCCACCTCTCGTAGACCGTCCGTCGACGTAACCCACCTCTCGTAGACCGTCCGTCGACGTAACCCACCTCTCGTAGACCGTCCGTCGACGTAACCCACCTCTCGTAGACCGTCCGTCGAGGTAACCCACCTCTCGTAGACCGACCCTCGAGGTAACCCACCTCTCGTAGACCGACCGTCGAGGTAACCCACCTCTCGTAGACCGACCCTCGAGGTAACCCACCTCTCGTAGACCGACCCTCGAGGTAACCCACCTCTTATAGACCTGCTGGCGGTTCCGTACTCGCCACACAGCTCAGTCTGATACACTGGGTTCAAATGGAAGCAATGCGTTTTACCTTCACTCAGGTCATGTGTCTTTATTTAACCAGGGTGGTCCACTCAGTAACACGTACCACTGGTTCCCAGCGGTTCAACTGGAAGGGCCTTAGTGTACTGGTAGAAAGAAGACCATAGTTAGTGTATAGCATCACTCCATTCAGACACTGGAGCCTTCTTCCTGCTCAGGTCATGTGACCAGGAAACTCCTAGCTGTACTAATTCAGTCGACTCTCCCTGGTCGAGGAGGGAAAGAGTTAAAGATGCTGCTGATGTACAATGGCAAGAGAAAGTATGTGAAGCCTTTGGAATGACCTGGATTTCTGCATCCACGCGCAGTACAGGGTTGTAAACGCGCACGGCGCAGGGTTGTAAACGCGCACGGCGCAGGGTTTGTAAACGCGCACGGCGCAGGGTTGTAACGCGCAGGGTTGTGTAAGCAGCGCACGGCGCAGGGTTGTAAACGCGCACGGCGCAGGGTTGTAAACGCGCACGGCGCAGGGTTGTAAACGCGCACGGCGCAGGGTTGTAAACGCGCAGGGTTGTAAACGCGCAGGGTTGTAAACGCGCACGGCGCAGGGTTGTGTAAACGCGCACGGCGCAGGGTTGTGTAAACGCGCACGGCGCAGGGTTGTGTAAACGCGCACGGCGCAGGGTTGTGTAAACGCGCACGGCGCAGGGTTGTGTAAACGGCGCACGGCGCAGGGTTGTGTAAACGGCGCACGGCGCAGGGTTGTGTAAACGGCGCACGGCGCAGGGTTGTGTAAACGGCGCACGGCGCAGGGTTGTGAAGCCTTGGATTTAATAACTGGTTGACCCTCCCTTTCGCAACAATAACCTCAACTAAATGTTTCCTGTAGTTGTAGGTCAGACCTGCACAACGGTCAGGAGGAATTTTGGACCATTCCTCTTTACAAAATTGCTTCAGTTCAGCAATGTTCAAGGGATGTCTGGTGTAAACCGCTCTCTTGAGGTCATGCCACAGCATCTCAATCAGGTTGAGGTCAGGACTCTGACTGGGCCAGACCAGAAGGTCAGGACTCTTGACTGGGCCAGACCAGAAGGTCAGGACTCTGACCGGGCCGCTCCAGAAGGTCGGGACTCTGACCGGACCGCTCCAGAAGGTCGGGACTCTGACTGGGCCGCTCCAGAAGGTCGGGACTCTGACCGGGCCGCTCCAGAAGGTCGGGACTCTGGCTGGGCCGCTCCAGAAGGCTTATTTTCTTCTGTTGAAGCCATTCTGTTGTTGATTTACTTCTGTGTTTGGGGTCGTTGTCCTGTTTCATCACCCAACTTCTGTTGAGCTTCAATTGCCGTACAGAGAGCTTTACATTCTCCTGCAAAATGTCTTGATAAACTTGGGAATTCAATTTTCTGCCGACGATAGCAAACTGTCCAGGCCCTGAGGCAACAAAGCAGCCCCAAACCTTGATGCTCCCTCCACTATACTTTACAGTTGGGATGAGGTTGTGATGTGTGCTGGGCTTTTTTTCTCCACACATAGTAATGTCTGTTCCAAACAACTCAACTTTAGTTTCATCTGTCCACAGAATATTTCACAGTCGTCTTTGCAGGACGGCCACTCCTAGGGAGAGTAGCAACAGTGAAGATCTTTCTCCATTTTATAGACCATTTGTCTTGCCGTGGACTGATGAACATCAAGGCTTTTACAGATACTTTTTAACCCTTTCCAGCTTTATGCAAATCAATCATTCTTAATCTTAGGTCTTCTTGTGAATAGCAAACTCAAATTTTGTCAGTGTTTTTATGGGGCGGGCCAGCTCTAACCAACATCTCCAATCTCGTCTCATTGATTGGACTCCAGGTTAGCCGACTCCTGACTCCAATTAGCTTTTGGAGAAGTCATTAGCCTCGGGGTTCACATACTTTTTCCAACCTACATTGTGAATGTTCAAATGATGTATTCAACATAGAGAAGAAAAATACACTCATTTGTGTGTTAATAGTTTAAGCGCACTGTGCTTGTCTATTGTTGTAACTTAGATGAAGATCAGGTCAAATGTGATGACCAATTTATGCAGAAGTCCAGGTAATTCCAAAGGGTTCACATGCCTTTTTCTTACCACTGTAAGTCCCTCTGTTTTCCATGTGAATAAAACCTCTTTAATTAACATAGAAGAACAGTGAGAGACGACTGTAGAGTTGTGTGTTGCTAAGGTGCTACACACCTCCATGTAACTCATTATCACTCTGTCGTGTGTTTGTGTGTTCACAGCTACTGGAGCTGACAGAGAACTACACACCAGAGGTGTCTGAGTATAAAGTAAGTAAAAATAGTTTTCTCTCTCTCCTCTGTGTCTCGTATAACTTGAGGAGAAAGAGCTGTGTGAACTGGGTTAGGAACTGTTTTCTCTCTCTGTCTGGTATAACTTGAGGAGAAACATCTGTGTGAACACGGTTAGGAACTGTTTTCTCTCTCTGTCTGGTATAACTTGAGAAGAAACAGCTGTCTGAACACGGTTAGGAACTGTTTTCTCTCTCTGTCTAGGATAGGATAAGTATTCCCTCTCACCCCCCCCCTTTAAGATTTAGATGCACTATTGTAAAGTGACTGTTCCACTCGATGTCATAAGGTGAATGCACCAATTTGTAAGTCGCTCTGGATAAGAGCGTCTGCTAAATGACTTAAATGTAAATGTAAATGAGAAACAGCTGTCTGAACACGGTTAGGAACTGTTTTCTCTCTGTCTGGTATAACTTGAGGAGAAACAGCTGTCTGAACACGGTTAGGAACTGTTTTCTCTCTGTCTGGTATAACTTGAGGAGAAACAGCTGTGTGAACACGGTTAGGAACTGTTTTCTCTCTGTCTGGTATAACTTGAGGAGAAACAGCTGTCTGAACACGGTTAGGAACTGTTTTCTCTCTCTGTCTGGTATAACTTGAGGAGAAACAGCTGTCTGAACACGGTTAGGAACTGTTTTCTCTCTGTCTGGTATAACTTGAGGAGAAACAGCTGTCTGAACACGGTTAGGAACTGTTTTCTCTCTCTGTCTGGTATAACTTGAGGAGAAACAGCTGTCTGAACACGGTTAGGAACTGTTTTCTCTCTCTGTCTGGTATAACTTGAGGAGAAACAGCTGTCTGAACACGGTTAGGAACTGTTTTCTCTCTGTCTGGTATAACTTGAGGAGAAACAGCTGTCTGAACACGGTTAGGAACTGTTTTCTCTCTGTCTGGTATAACTTGAGGAGAAACAGCTGTCTGAACACGGTTAGGAACTGTTTTCTCTCTCTGTCTGGTATAACTTGAGGAGAAACAGCTGTCTGAACACGGTTAGGAACTGTTTTCTCTCTGTCTGGTATAACTTGAGGAGAAACGGCTGTCTGAACACGGTTAGGAACTGTTTTCTCTCTCTGTCTGGTATAACTTGAGGAGAAACAGCTGTCTGAACACGGTTAGGAACTGTTTTCTCTCTCTGTCTGGTATAACTTGAGGGGAAACAGCTGTCTGAACACGGTTAGGAACTGTTTTCTCTCTCTGTCTGGTATAACTTGAGGAGAAACAGCTGTCTGAACACGGTTAGGAACTGTTTTCTCTCTCTGTCTGGTATAACTTGAGGAGAAACAGCTGTCTGAACACGGTTAGGAACTGTTTTCTCTCTCTGTCTGGTATAACTTGAGGAGAAACAGCTGTCTGAACACGGTTAGGAACTGTTTTCTCTCTGTCTGGTATAACTTGAGGGGAAACAGCTGTCTGAACACGGTTAGGAACTGTTTTCTCTCTCTGTCTGGTATAACTTGATGAGAAACAGCTGTCTGAACACGGTTAGGAACTGTTTTCTCTAACCGTAGGTGGACAGCACTTTTTTCTTAAGTTATGTCCTGAACTAAGGACTAAATGCTTGTGGTAAGAAATGTTTATATGCTACATATTTAAATATATAATCGGTTTCATTTGGGTAATGTTCTTTCTCACTGTGTGTCTCCCTGTTTGTCTATCAGGAGGGGAAAATCATTCATTTTGACCACAGCACCAAACAAATTGAGCTAGAGCTGCTCTCTACTTATCAAGGTAAGACCAAACGGATGACTGCTCTCTGCTTATCAAGGTAAGACCAAACGGATGACTGCTCTCTACTTATCAAGGTAAGGCCAAACGGATGACTGCCCTCTGCTCATCAAGGTAAGACCAAACGGATGACTGCTCTCTGCTTATGAAGGTAAGACCAAACGGATGACTGCTCTCTGCTCATCAAGGTAAGGCCAAACGGATGACTGCTCTCTACTTATCAAGGTAAGACCCAACGGATGACTGCTCTCTGCTCATCAAGGTAAGACCAAACGGATGACTGCTCTCTGCTTATCAAGGTAAGACCAAACGGATGACTGCTCTCTGCTTATCAAGGTAAGACCAAACGGATGACTGCTCTCTGCTTATCAAGGTAGGATGAAGATCCCTCACTTAACAGTTTAAATGAATGGGGGGAAATGAAGGAAGTAACTGTTGAATGGCGATACTCCACCCTTCTCCCAGAGTGCACTGGTACAGCTTCCTGTCATTGTATTGATGTAATGATTGGCTGGAGTGAGCTTCCATTGTTACATCCATGATGAGAAGTGTTCCAGTGTGTAACTTTGGGAGGAAGGTGGAGAATCGGGACTCGGGACGATGTTTCCCTCAGCCATCTGAAGGCCCCTTGGCACTTCCTGTCATTGTCTGCCCCTCACCTGGCACTACCTGTCATTGTCTGCCCCTCACCTGGCACTACCTGTCATTGTCTGCCCTTCACCTGGCACTACCTGTCATTGTCTGCCCCTCACCTGGCACTACCTGTCATTGTCTGCCCCTCACCTGGCACTACCTGTCATTGTCTGCCCCTCACCTGGCACTACCTGTCATTGTCTGCCCCTCACCTGGCACTACCTGTCATTGTCTGCCCCTCACCTTGGCACTACCTGGCATTGTCTGCCCCTCACCTGGGCACTACCTGGCATTGTCTGCCCCTCACCTGGCACTACCTGGCATTGTCTGCCCCTCACCTGGCACTACCTGTCATTGTCTGCCCCTCACCTGGCACTACCTGTCATTGTCTGCCCCTCACCTTGGCACTACCTGTCATTGGACCGTACCAAGATGGACCAACCGTAACATGTCTGTCTGCCCCTCAGCGCCGGTGGAGCCGGGGAAGTTTGACCTGGTGTATCAGAACGCGGACGGATCCGAGAGTGTGGAGTACGCTGTGTCCCGGGGCTCCAGGGTAAGACATAAAATACTGTTACTGTACGTTTATATATACATGAATACCCCCAATAGAATCAGGGTGGAGTACGCTGTGTCCCGGGGCTCCTGGGTAAGACATAAAATACTGTTACTGTACGTTTATATATACATGAATAAAACCAATAGAATCAGGGTGGAGTACGCTGTGTCCCGGGGCTCCAGGGTAAGACAAAATACTGTTACTGTACGTTTATATATACATGAATACCCCCAATAGAATCAGGGTGGAGTACGCTGTGTCCCGGGGCTCCAGGGTAAGACAAATACTGTTACTGTACGTTTATATATACATGAATACCCCCAATAGAATCAGGGTGGAGTACGCTGTGTCCCGGGGCTCCTGGGTAAGACAAAATACTGTTACTGTACGTTTATATATACATGAATACCCCCAATAGAATCAGGGTGGAGTACGCTGTGTCCCGGGGCTCCAGGGTAAGACAAATACTGTTACTGTACGTTTATATATACATGAATACCCCCAATAGAATCAGGGTGGAGTACGCTGTGTCCCGGGGCTCCTGGGTAAGACAAATACTGTTACTGTACGTTTATATATACATGAATAAAACCAATAGAATCAGGGTGGAGTACGCTGTGTCCCGGGGCTCCTGGGTAAGACATAAAATACTGTTACTGTACAGTGTTATTTCACAGACCCTGCCCATATGCACTGATCCTGCAGCACAATTGATCTGCACACATTCATCACAATTTAGACTTAATTTCTACAATAATGTAATATCAGATTGTATGTCAGAGCCAGGGTCTGGCTTAACACTCTGGGGGTGGCTTAACACTCTGGGGGGTGGCTTAACACTCTGGGGGGTGGCTTAACACTCTGGGGGTGGCTTAACACTCTGGGGGTGGCTTAACACTCTGGGGGTGGCGTAACACTCTGGGGGTGGCGTAACACTGGGGGTGGCGTAACACTCTGGGGGGGTGGCGTAACACTCTGGGGGGGTGGCTTAACACTCGGGGGGTGGCTTAACACTCGGGGGGTGGCTTAACACTCGGGGGGTGGCTTAACACTCGGGGGGTGGCTTAACACTCGGGGGGTGGCTTAACACTCGGGGGGTGGCTTAACACTCGGGGGTGGCTTAACATTTACATTTAAGTCATTTAGCAGACGCTCTTATCCAGAGCGACTTACAAATTGGTGCATTCACCTTATGACATCCAGTGGGACAGTCACTTAACAATAGTGCAGCTGAAACTTAGGGGGTGAGAGGGATTACTTATCCTATCCTAGGTATTCCTTAAAGAGGTGGGGTTTCAGGGGGGTGGCTTAACACTCTGGGGGTGGCTTAACACTCTGGGGGGTGGCTTAACACTCAGGGGGGTGGCTTAACACTCTGGGGGTGGCTTAACACTCTGGGGGGTGGCTTAACACTCTGGGGGTGGCTTAACACTCTGGGGGTGGCTTAACACTCTGGGGGTGGCTTAACACTCTGGGGGGTGGCTTAACACTCTGGGGGTGGCTTAACACTCTGGGGGGTGGCTTAACACTCTGGGGGGGTGGCTTAACACTCTGGGGGGTGGCTTAACACTCTGGGGGGTGGCTTAACACTCTGGGGGTGGCTTAACACTCTGGGGGTGGCTTAACACTCTGGGGGTGGCTTAACACTCTGGGGGTGGCTAACACTCTGGGGGTGGCTTAACACTCTGGGGGGTGGCTTAACACTCTGGGGGGTGGCTTAACACTCTGGGGGGTGGCTTAACACTCTGGGGGTGGCTTAACACTCTGGGGGTGGCTTAACACTGGGGGTGGCTTAACACTCTGGGGGGTGGCTTAACACTCTGGGGGTGGCTTAACACTCTGGGGTGGGGGGCTTAACACTCTGGGGTGGGGGTGGCTTAACACTCTGGGGTGGGGGTGGCTTAACACTCTGGGGTGGGGGTGGCTTAACACTCTGGGGTGGGGGTGGCTTAACACTCTGGGGTGGGGCTTAACCTTTGAATGTTTTGGTTCCATTGACCATCCTCTCTTCACTAAGCAGTTCTCTTCTCACTCTATACTGGCTGTGTGACACTGTATGGATGAGCTTGACCCCCTCTATTGTCCCTGACTGCATTTTAACCCCATCACCCACATGTTGAGGGAAGCTGGTCATTGTCCAATGAATGTCCCTTATAATCGTTTAGTTGAAAGAGAAACCTGTTGGGAGACTTTAAACCAGGCATAATGGGGGTTAAATACTTTCCAATAAAACAGCTGTATGTGCAGAATTCGGAATGTTGTGGTTTTCCGGTTGCCATGTGGATGTGTTTGTGATGTCACTCCCATAGAATTGAATAGAATCTCATTTCAGTGTCTTTCTCTCTCTCTGCAGGTGACTGAACGTTGGGACTCACTGCTGGAACCCAGGCTAGTTGTTGGGAATTTGAGCTGAGGAACAAGATGGACGTTCTTGGTCGACTTGGACCAGGCATTTCTAACACACTGGCCCATTTCCCCCACTCGAGTTCCCCACTATTGGCCAAATTATAATAATTCAGCACACAACCCCAATTTAGACTAAGTTAAAGATGGACCAGCCCAAATCTGGCATTTGCCGGATCTTCCCCATGGCCAGTCCGTTTCTGGTTGGATGGACTGGGGCTTGTTCTGACACCTCCATAGACAGTTTACCCCGAACCCAGATTAAGCTGGAGATGTTCCATTTACTATGATTATGTTTAGTTCAGGAGTAGAGCCTTAATCTGGGTCTGGGAAACCAGCCTTACTGTCAACATGTGGTTGATTCTACAGTCTCTCTGATGAAGAGCTATATACTGGTAGCTATTTTACCTTACCAAACCCCTTATCCCAGTCTTACTGTCAACATGTGGTTGACTCAACTAATTCAGGATGTTTCTTTTATGGAGATTTGTTAAATGCAAGAGTTTTGTGTTTCAGTTTATTTCCTCAGTAGACACGAGTTAAAATGAAATTGACCAGAACCTTGGATTCAGCTAATCAAAGTCTGGATTAAAGCTATTGATTAGTTTTAGTTCTGGGTGTGATGAGCACCATTTTAATGACCCACTTAAACATCTTGTAATGTAGTATTGTGGAAGGAGGGCACAGGGTTGGTTGCATAACTACCTTCAAATGTTATTTAATATTTGGTCTCTTTACTTTTTTTTTTTTTTTACACATTGATATAACTGTGAATGTCCCATCTTGAATTTTTTTTAAAAACTTGTTTGTAAGATAATAAAGTTGGATATCCTATGGACCGGATAGGTGGGGTTTCTTAAGCTATCCCATAGTTCCGGTAGTTATCATTTAACGGAACGTAAAAGTAGCTATTCAGGGTAACCATGGAGCTGGCGCGTGTACAAGGACAATACATACATTGGCGGTTGGAAAACGTGTCATATTTAGTTCTGTTTTTACTTTTTCAAATATCACCATTTTATTTTACATTGATTTATAGTAATGATTAACTTTTAACAATTTTCTGTTCAATAGTCCTATGGTTGGAAAATAATCAAGGAGCGAGATGGTATCATAATAACATTAAATTGTATCTTTCTCAGTATCATAACATAAAAACACCTGACCTGACAGTTTAAAAACACGTTCATGGGCAGATGTTTACGTAAGTCGATTTTTTTTCTTCCCCCCCCCCTTCATGATCGTGAATCGTTGCCATTTATCGTCTCTACCCGCCGCCCGTCGATCAGTGGTCCTTCCCGGTCGGTAACGGGATGCTGCTGATGTCACAGCACCAACCGAGCGGAGAACAGCAACCGGAATGATGGCGAATACAGGACCAATTCAAACAAAGTCCGTTCAATAACGACGTTAACTGACAAACCGAACTCTTAAGATGGAAGGAAACGTCTTCCCCGACCAAGAACAGCTTCTAGGGTTCCTGAAAAAGCTCAAGGAGGTTTTCGACGTGTGTGATGAGGATGCTGATGGTTATATTCGGGTCCAACATTTTGTGGATTTGGGGCTTCAGTTCGGGCAGGGGGACAGAGATGAGGTAAGTCCATCTGTCGGTTAACGACATCCACGGATAATGATGATGATGATGAATGAGAATTTGGAGGATATTTGATCGAAGGAAGCTCCTGTCTGTGCAAGTGTTTTGAAATATGATCATCACAACATGTATTAGGCCGTGTGTTTGTGTGTGTGTACGTTTATTATAAATGTATTCATCGCCAACGTCGATATGACACTGAGACAAACAGGTTGCCAGACAGAACCGAATGAGATCTCGAGGTGACCGTTGGATTTATTTTCTGATGGATTATACGATTTGGTGTAAAACGATCAAATCTGTCTGATTGGGATCATTTCGTTGACACGGTTTAAATAGAACGATACGTTCTCATTGACGTCAACACATCTGTACGCGCGCCAACCACAGGTAGGCATATTCCTCCAGGATATTCAGACATCGATAGGTCTTTCATAATGGGGATGGTGAGTCAGATAGACCTAATGGGGAGATGTGTATTACATTTACATTTAAGTCATTTAGCAGACGCTCTTATCCAGAGCGACTACAAATTGGTATTACGATTGTACCGGAGATCGTGTGTGTCTGTATAACTGTGGTTACATTTGCCAGGTTGCCATTAGGCTTCTTTATCAATGCACTCATTCATTTCACATGAATCATTATCATTTCTCTATAATGAATTAGAAATAAAACCATTATTATAGATTTGGAAAACTATTGGTGTCTGCTGTTTCACTTGTCACTGTACAGGTTTTCCGATGCACCTTTATAGACTTGAGAAGCTTACATTCAACCAACATCAATACAAACACATTGAAATGACATGTTTTAGTATCATGTGGAAGCTTATTTAACCCTGTTACAATATCCTTATAACAGACAGGCAGGGTAGGCAGACAGACAGGCAGGGCAGGAAGACGGGAACGTAGGCAGACAGGCAGGGTAGGCAGACAGACAGGCAGGGTAGGCAGACAGACAGGCAGGAAGACAGGTAGGCAGACAGGCAGGAAGACAGGTAGGCAGGGTAGGCAGACAGGCATACAGACAGACAGGTAGGCAGACTGACAGACAGGCAGGGCTGGAAGACGGGAACGCAGGCAGACAGACAGGCAGGGCAGGAAGACAGGCATGGAAGGTAGGCAGACAGACAGGCATGGAAGGTAGGCAGACAGACAGGCAGGGCAGGAAGACAGACAGGCAGGGCAGGAAGACAGACAGGCAGGCAGGCAGACTGACAGGCATATAGACAGGCAGTGCAGGAAGACAGACAGACAGGCAGGGCAGGAAGACAGGCAGGAAGACAGACAGACAATCAGGAAGACAGGCAGGGCAGGAAGACAGGCAGGAAGACAGGCAGGAAGACAGACAGACGAGCAGGAAGACAGACAGACAAGCAGGGCAGGAAGACGGCCAGACAGGCAGGCAGGGCAGGAAGACGGCCAGACAGGCAGGCAGGGCAGGAAGACGGCCAGACAGGCAGGGCAGGAAGACAGGCAGGCAGGGCAGGAAAGACAGCCAGACAGGCAGGGCAGGAAGACGGCCAGACAGGCAGGGCAGGAAGACGGCCAGACAGGCAGGGCAGGAAGACGGCCAGACAAGCAGGAAGACAAGCAGGCAGGGCAGGAAGACAGACAGGCAGCTGAGGTGCAGCCCAGTAAACGACCTCTGTCTGTCTGTCTCAGCAGGATATCACTAAATTACTATCTATCTATCTATACTGAGTGTACAAAACATTAAGAACACCTGCTCTTTCCATGACAGACTGACCAGGTGAATCCAGGTGAAATCTATGATCCCTTATTGACGTCACTTGTTAAATCCACTTCAATCAGAAAAAAGGGTTCCAAAAGGGTTCTCTGGCTGTCCCCTAGAGAGAACCCTTTTTGTTCCTGGTAGAAAGGGTTCTACGGCTGTCCCCTAGAGAGAACCCTTTTTGTTCCTGGTAGAAAGGGTTCTACGGCTGTCCCCAAAAGAGAACCCTTTTTGTTCCTGGTAGAAAGGGTTCTACGGCTGTCCCTAAAAGAGAACCCTTTTTGTTCCTGGTAGAAAGGGTTCTACGGCTGTCCCCAAAAGAGAACCCTTTTTGTTCCTGGTAGAAAGGGTTCTACGGCTGTCCCCTAGAGGGAACCCTTTTTGTTCCTGGTAGAAAGGGTTCTACGGCTGTCCCCAAAAGAGAACCCTTTTTGTTCCTGGTAGAAAGGGTTCTACGGCTGTCCCCAAAAGAGAACCCTTTTTGTTCCTGGTAGAAAGGGTTCTACGGCTGTCCCCTAAAGAGAACCCTTTTTGTTCCTGGTAGAAAGGATTCTACGGCTGTCCCCTAAAGAGAACCCTTTTTGTTCCTGGTAGAAAGGGTTCTACGGCTGTCCCCAAAAGAGAACCCTTTTTGTTCCTGTTAGAAAGGGTTCTACGGCTGTCCCCAAAAGAGAACCCTTTTTGTTCCTGTTAGAAAGGGTTCCACCTGCAACCAAAAATGGTTCTTCAAAGGGTTCTCCTATGGGCACAGTTGAAAAACCCTTTAAGGTTCTAGATAGCATTTGTTTTCCTGTGAATGTAGATGAACGGGAGGAGACAGGTTAAATATAGATGTTTGGGCATGGATTGTGTATGCGTGCCATTCAGAAAGTGAATGACAAGACTAAATATTGAAGTGCCTATGGTAGTAGATGGCCGGCGCACCGATTGGTGTCAAAAACTGCAACGCTGCTGTGTTCTTCACGCTAAACAGTTTCCTGTGTGTATCAAGAATGGTCCCCCACCCAAAGGACATCCAGACAACATGACACCGCTGTGCCTCCACAAACAGCCTGAATCCTTCAGGGGCCATGGATTCTACAAGGTGTTGGAAATGTTTGTTTCTCAGTTGGTGTCAAGGGACCAAACGTGTGCCAGGAAAACATTCCCCACACCTTTACACTACCGCCAGCCTGTACCAGGCAGGATGGACAGGGAAACGGGATACCTAGTCAGTGGCACAACGGAATGCATTCAGGACTCTTGTTTCAGGACTCTTGTTTCAGGACTCTTGTTTCAGGACT
>NW_025747320.1:0-45000 GCF_021184085.1 Oncorhynchus gorbuscha
GTTTTACATACAGTAAACTAGGCCTGTGTTTCATCAGTCATCTCTTACCACTGAGGGAAGTAGTGGTGATGTCTCAGGACTATCAAAATGGTTCCCGTTTTCCTTCACCACTCCCATCAGCTCCAGGAGTTCGATGCTGGCCTAAAACATGATGAGAACACACATCAAGGTGAGTAGGAGTTCGATGCTGGCCTAAAACATGATGAGAACACACATCAAGGTGAGTAGGAGTTCGATGCTGGCCTAAAACATGATGAGAACACACATCAAGGTGAGTAGGAGTTCGATGCTGGCCTAAAACATGATGAGAACACACATCAAGGTGAGTAGGAGTTCGATGCTGGCCTAAAACATGATGAGAACACACATCAAGGTGAGTAGGAGTTCGATGCTGGCCTAAAACATGATGAGAAACACATCAAGGTGAGTAGGAGTTCGATGCTGGCCTAAAACATGATGAGAACACACATCAAGGTGAGTAGGAGTTCGATGCTGGCCTAAAACATGATGAGAACACACATCCAAGGTGAGTAGGAGTTCGATGCTGGCCTAAAACATGATGAGAACACACATCAAGGTGAGTAGGAGTTCGATGCTGGCCTAAAACATGATGAGAACACACATCAAGGTGAGTAGGAGTTCGATGCTGGCCTAAAACATGATGAGAACACACATCAAGGTGAGTAGGAGTTCGATGCTGGCCTAAAACATGATGAGAACACAGAACCACACAGCAAGGTGAGTAGGAGTTCGATGCTGGCCTAAAACATGATGAGAACACACATCAAGGTGAGTAGGAGTTTGATGCTGGCCTAAAACATGATGAGAACACAGAACCACACAGCAAGGTGAGTAGGAGTTCGATGCTGGCCTAAAACATGATGAGAGCACAGAACCACACATCAAGGTGAGTAGGAGTTCGATGCTGGCCTAAAACATGATGAGAACACAGAACCACACATCAAGGTGAGTAGGAGTTCAATGCTGGCCTAAAACATGATGAGAACACAGAACCACACAGCAAGGTGAGTAGGAGTTTCCAAATGGACGTTAGCTGTGAGGGCCGCGATGCATTGACTTCTGCTTGCTATACATGTCCGGGGTGAAGAGTGTTTCTACGGCAACAGAGGTGCAACGATACGATCCAGTTAGTCTTCCTAGTTCGATCCAGTTAGTCTTCCTAGTTCTTTGTTCGTGCTGAGAGTAACATAGTAACCTAGTAACATAGTAACCTAGTAACCTAAACGCAGTGTTTTATTTCTCATGTGTAGAAAAATATACATACAGTACCAGTCAAAAGATTGGACACACCAACTCATTAAAGGTTTTTTCTTTATTTTTATTATTTTTCTACATTGTAGAATAATAGTGAAGACATCAACACTATGAAATAACACATATGGAATCATGCAGTAACCAAAAAAGTGTTAAACAAATCCAAATAGATTTAATATTTGAGATTCTTCAAAGTTGCCTTCCTTTGCCTTTGATGACAGCTTTGCACACTCTTGGCATTCTCTCAACCAGCATCACCTGGAATGCTTTTCCAACAGTCTTGAAGGAGTTCCCACATATGCTGAGCACTTGTGAGCACAGAATGCTGTGTTAGCCATGCTGGTTATGTTTGCCTTGAATTCTAAATAAATCACAGACAGTGTCACCAGCAAAGCAAAGGACACATTTCCACCAGTCTAATGTCCACTGCTTGTGTTTCTTGGCCCAAGCAAGTCTCTTCTTCTTATTGGTGTCCTTTAGTAGTGGTTTCTTTACAGCAATTTGACCATGAAGGCCTGATTCATACAGTCTCTTCTGAACAGTTGATGTTGAGATGTGTCTGTAACTTGAACTCTGTGAAGTCTTAATTTGGGCTGCAATCTGAGGTGTAGTTAAAAAACATGATGAGAGCTCTAATTTAAAAAATTAATTAATTAATTTGACCTTTATTTAAACAGGCAAGTCAGTTAAGAACACGTTCTTATTTTTAATGACGGCCTGGGAAAGGGGGGCTTGAACTCTTAACCTTCCGGTTACTAGTCCAACGCTCTAACCACTAGGCTACGCTGCCGCCCCTTATCCTCTAGTTTTTGATGTCTTCATAGTTTTTGGTGTCTTCACTATTATTCTACAATGTAGTAAAAACAAAGAAAAACCATTGAATGAGTTGGTGTTTCCAAACTTGTGACTGGTACTCTTGTTCATAGTTATATCTAATAAAAGATATTACAAGTGACATAAACCCGAGACACACAAACAACACACTTCTCTTGAGCCCCTAAAGACGCCAGAAGATGTGAATTGTATGTTGAAAAAAAAAAATTCCAGTCACTCCTTTTTTTGTGACCTAATTTTTTAAAAGCGATGATTCACTATGTGCGGGTCAGCCTTCACGTTTCAGGGGATAACAGATACGTATCTGTCATTACAATAGAACACAATTACAATAGACTACAGTCCGCAGAGAACAACTCATCAGGCCATATATTATCATAGAATAAGCTATATGACCGGTGTATCGTAGCGCGTGTTGAGAGAAAGCGCGTGGGCCCACTTATGTCAATGCGTAACCTAAACCTAGCTATGCTACGCAAATAAAACAAAGTGGAATTATGCAATATTTGATCATGTAGCCTATGCAATCAAGGTCAATCACAGGATCATATTCCACTGCCCATTCATCTATTTCTTCCTAGCGGTGAAATGAATCAATTTACCCACTATGTGAAAGACCACCACAAATATATAGTCAACAGTAATCAATACAAACGTAGGCCTATGCCGATTACTTGTTCATGTATAATAATAATAATAATAATAATAATAATATATGCCATTTAGCGGACGCTTTTATCCAAAGCGACTTACAGTCATGTGTGCATACATTCTACGTATGGGTGGTCCCGGGGATCGAACCCACTACCCTGGCGTTACAAGCGCCATGCTCTACCAACTGAGCTACACAGGACCATGTATAGTTAGTTAGTTAGAGTATGGAGGCTAAACGGATACTCAAACAGCTTGTTGACATGCATGTGTATCCCCATTTAATCAGCCGTCTATTATTTAAAAAAAAAGAGTTGTATCTACCTGTCTCCTGTGCCGCGACATGGCAGCTGAATAGGTGTTCAACACAATCAGAGAGAGCTCTCCTCTTTAGGCGACCGACGACCAAGCCACACCGCGCTCAAAGGACGATTCTTTTTTTTTATTCAACATTTACACGTAACAAAAATAGCATTCGATGCACCTGTCAAACCACTTCTTCCGTACTTTCCCAAGAAACTCAAACACCGTGTTCGTTTCTCAGGCTCAGGAATGTAAAAGCGACTTTACCTGTTGCACAGTGATGTCACTAGGTGGTTTAACTACTCTCTTGGTCCGCTGACAACCTTTGGAATTGGGATGTGTTGTGGTTTGAAATAACAGCAGAAATATTTGCTAGCATACTACTTGGTTGGTTAAACGGAGTTATTATGCGTTATTATGTGTAAATAATTCGTTTGATAGTTATTCAATCTGGGCATCAAGAAGTTGGAAATCTCAGAATGATTGTGTACAGTACCTGCTGACAACCGACAGGTGGCGGCAGAGTACACATTTTAAAGGACCGCAAATAGGCAGCGCGGTTGTAAGGTGAGAAGACGCTGAAATACACTGAACTAAAATATAAACGCGACAATATAAAATGTTGGTCTCATGTTTCATGATCTGAATAAAAAAAAGCTATTCTCTTAAATGTTGTGCTCAAATGTATTCACATCACTGTTAGTGAACATTTCTCCTTTGCCAAGATAATCTATCAACCTGACAGGTGTGGCATATCAAGAAGCTGATAAAACAGCATGATAATTACACAGGTGTAATTACACAGTACCTTGTGATGGGGACAATAAAAGGCCACTCTAAAACGTGCCGTTTTGTCACACAACACAATGCCACAGATGTTTCAAGTTTTCAGGGAGTGTGCAATTGGCATGCTGACTGGCAGGAATGTCCACCAGAGCTGCTGCCAGATAATTTAATGTTAATTTCTCTACAATAAGCCGCCTCCAATGTCGTTTTAGAGAATTTACATCCACAACCGTAGACCACGTGTCACCACTCTATCCTCCACATTCATCTTCTTCACCTGAAGAATTGTCTGGGGGGGGGAATGCATTCTGATTGGCTGGGCCTTGTTCCCAAGTGGGTGGGTCTATGCCCTCCAAGGCCCACCCATTGCTGCACCCTGTCCACTCATGTGAAATCCATAGATTAGAGCCTAATGTATTTATTTCAATTGACTTATATCCTCATATGAACTGTAACTCAGTAAAATCTTTGAAATTATTGCATGTTGAGTTCAAAAATTTAGTCAGTATAAAAAAAAATCACAGCACTTTGTAGCAATGATCTGGGTCAATTATTTCATTCAATAATAACAACTGCTTTAAATATTTAAACTCCCCCCAAAACAATCTAAGATTAATTTCTCATGGCGAATTAGGGGCGCTTTCGTTGGCCCTGACACCGATGTGGAGTATTAGGAAAAAGGCCCCTACTACCACGACTCAAACCAGGGTCCCTGTGACTGTCGGCACCAATACTGTGAAATTAAGAGATCTGAATCTCTTGCCAAAATGCTGTTTACATTTCTACATACACTGTATGTTACAAGTCAGACATTGATCCAGTTTGATTGTCTATGAACCGAGACGTCCACCTAATCAGAAGGCATTACATGTATATATATACACTATGAAGTGGTATCTCCTCTTCTCTTTGACCCTCTTTAATCCCAAACGGGGTCTGAGTGGAACCAACCAATGTCCTGTTACTACAGAGGACAGGACGCCTGTCTACAGTCCTCACCATTCATTTGGACTTCCCAAGCCCTCCCAAATCCAGTATCCCCCCCCCCACACACACACACACACACACACCCATGTCACACACACACACACACACACACACACACACACACACACACACACACACACACACACACACACACACACACACACACACACACACACACACACACACACACACACACACACACACACACACACAGTCACACACACACACACACACACACACACACACACACACACACACACACACACACACACACACACACACACACACACACACACACACACACACACACACACACACACACACACACACACACACACACACACACACACACAACCTCCACATGACAAGATGGATAGGGAGAGAAGAGGCTGTAAGACAGAGAGGATAGAGAGGAGAGGCTGTAAGACAGAGAGGATAGAGAGGAGAGGCTGTAAGACAGAGAGGATAGAGAGGAGAGGCTGTAAGACAGAGAGGATAGAGAGAAGCTATAAGACAGAGAGGATAGGGAGAGGAGAGGCTGTAAGACAGAGAGGATAGAGAGAAGCTATAAGACAGAGAGGATAGGGAGAGGAGAGACTGTAAGACAGAGAGGATAGGGAGAGGAGAGGCTGTAAGACAGAGAGGATAGAGAGGAGAGGCTGTATGACAGAGAGGATAGAGAGAAGCTATAAGACAGAGAGGATAGGGAGAGGAGAGACTGTAAGACAGAGAGGATAGGGAGAGGAGAGGCTGTAAGACAGAGAGGATAGAGAGGAGAGGCTGTATGACAGAGAGGATAGAGGCTATAAGACAGAGGATAGGGAGAGGAGAGACTGTAAGACAGAGGATAGGGAGAGGAGAGGCTGTAAGACAGAGAGGATAGAGAGGAGAGGCTGTATGACAGAGAGGATAGGGAGAGGAGAGGCTATAAGACAGAGAGGATAGAGTGGAGAGGCTGTAAGACAGAGAGGATAGGGAGAGGAGAGGCAATAAGAATTGTTGTAGTTGTCCTGAGCCATAATGACGTTCTGTATGCTGATAGCAATCAAGTATAGCCACTGCTGTTAACTTCATATGCAAACAACTGCAGGCTATTTTAGGCTTGTTGAGATGACCTGTATAATTTGTCCTAACTTTCATGTTGCTAAGCAACACAGTACCATACAATAAGTGCATAGCCTAGGCCATCTCCCTGTTGCCAAGGACTACACATCTAGCTTCCAAATGGGCTCATTGTCCTCCATTTATTCCAACCCTTTACGGGACCAAAACATCCCTCTGCTTTCAATTTAAACCCGTCTGTTTCTTTTTCATTACGGCGTTCAACAGCGGAGCTTGTGAAACACTATTGTATGTGCTGGCGTTCATTACGGCGTTCATTACGGCGTTCGGGGGGGGATGGTATTTCTTCTCAGTCATTATTATTACTCTACCAGTTCTGTGAATTTGAGGGAGGTAAAAAAAAATACAAATTCACACAAAATAATAATAAATAAATAATAAGGTTTAGGAGGATGTAAAGTAAATGATAGTTAAGGGTCACGCCATGCCACACCCCCACATGCCACGCCACACCCTCTCATGCCATGCCACACCCCCACATGCCACGCCACACCCTCTCATGCCATACCATGCCACGCCACACCCTCTCATGCCACGCCACACCCCCACATGCCACGCCACACCCTCTCATGCCATACCATGCCACGCCACACCCTCTCATGCCATACCATGCCACGCCACACCCTCTCATGCCATACCATGCCACGCCACACCCTCTCATGCCATACCATGCCACGCCACACCCCCACATGCCATGCCACACCCCCACATGCCACGCCACACCCTCTCATGCAATGCCACACCCTCTCATGCCATACCATGCCACGCCACACCCCCACATGCCATGCCACACCCCCACATGCCACGCCACACCCTCTCATGCCATGCCACACCCTCTCATGCCATACCATGCCACGCCACACCCTCTCATGCCATGCCACGCCACACCCTCTCATGCCATGCCACGCCACACACTCTCATGCCATGCCACACCCTCTCATGCCACGCCACACACTCTCATGCCATGCCACACCACACCCTCTCATGCCATGCCATACCCTCTCATGCCATGCCAAATGCCCACATGGTGGCGATTGAAAATGCTAACTTTAAAAGGTCACGCCCCTCACCCCCCAGGTGACCTATAGCCATGAAATTCAGTACATACTGTAGGGTCAGTACATATTGTGTGTTCAGTACATACTGTAGGTTCAGTACATACTGTAGGGTCAGTAAATACTGTAGGTTCAGTACATACTGTAGGGTCAGTACATATTGTGTGTTCAGTACATACTGTAGGTTCAGTACATACTGTAGGGTCAGTACATACTGTAGGGTCAGTACATACTGTAGGTTCAGTACATACTGTAGGGTCAGTACATACTGTAGGGTCAGTACATACTGTAGGTTCAGTACATACTGTAGGGTCAGTACATACTGTAGGTTCAGTACATACTGTAGGGTCAGTACATACTGTAGGTTCAGTACATACTGTAGGGTCAGTACATACTGTAGGTTCAGTACATACTGTAGGGTCAGGTTCAGTACATACTGTAGGGTCAGTACATACTGTAGGTTCAGTACATACTGTAGGGTCAGTACATACTGTAGGTTCAGTACATACTGTAGGGTCAGTTCAGTACATACTGTAGGTCAGTACAGTACATACTGTAGGGTCAGTACATACTGTAGGGTCAGTACATACTGTAGGGTCAGTACATACTGTAGGTTCAGTACATACTGTAGGGTCAGTACATACTGTAGGTTCAGTACATACTGTAGGTTCAGTACATACTGTAGGGTCAGTACATACTGTAGGTTCAGTACATACTGTAGGGTCAGTACATACTGTAGGGTCAGTACATACTGTAGGGTCAGTACATACTGTAGGTTCAGTACATACTGTAGGGTCAGTACATACTGTAGGTTCAGTACATACTGTAGGTTCAGTACATACTGTAGGGTCAGTACATACTGTAGGGTCAGTACATACTGTAGGTTCAGTACATACTGTAGGGTCAGTACATACTGTAGGTTCAGTACATACTGTAGGGTCAGTACATACTGTAGGGTCAGTACATACTGTAGGTTCAGTACATACTGTAGGTTCAGTACATACTGTAGGGTCAGTACATACTGTAGGGTCAGTACATACTGTAGGTTCAGTACATACTGTAGGGTCAGTACATACTGTAGGGTCAGTACATACTGTAGGTTCAGTACATACTGTAGGGTCAGTACATACTGTAGGGTCAGTACATACTGTAGGGTCAGTACATACTGTAGGTCACAAAGAAGACATTTCCCTCAGGGAACCAGAGTCATGAAGGATTTTCCACCATTTTGAATTTTTTGTCCGATCTGCAGGAAAACGTGATATATGGCATCTATCAACCAAGATCTCTCCATACAGTACTTTCCAAACCTGGAAAATATACTGGACAGAACAATAAACGCAACGGTCAAACAATTTCTATGATTTTACTGAGTTACAGTTATATATGGGGAGGCAGCGTAGCCTAGTGGTTAGAGCGTTGGACTAGTTATCGGAAGGTTGCAAGTTCAAACCCCCGAAATGACGAGGCACAAATCTGTTGTTCTGCCACTGAACAGGCAGTTAACCCACTGTTTCTGGCCGTCATTGTAAATAAGAATTTGTTCTTAACTGACTTGCCTAGTTAAATAAAGGTTAAAAAAATATATATAAGGAAGTCAGTGAATTGGTAATAAGTTCATTAGGCCCTAATCTATTGGATTTCACATGACTGGGGCACAGCCTATCAGACTGAGTTTTTCCACACAAAAGTGCTTTATTACAGACATAAATACTCCACAGTTTCATCAGCTGTCTGGGTGGCTGGTCTCAGATGATCCTGTAGGTAAAGAGTCCAGATGTGGAGGTCCTGGGTTGGCACGGTTACACGTGGTCTGCGGTTGTGTTGCCGGTTGGACGTACTGCTAAATTCTCAGAAATGACGTTGGAGGCGGCTTATGGTAGAAAAATTAATATTAAATTATCTGGCAACAGCTCTGATGGACCTTCCTGCAGTCTAGATGCCAATTGCACACTCCCTCAAAACTTTAGACATCTGTGGCATTGTGTTGTGTGACAAATCTGCACATTTTAGAGTGGCCTTTTATTGTCCCCAGCACAAGGTGCACCTGTGTAATGATCATGTTATTTTATCAGCGTCTTGATATGCCACACCTGTCAGGTGGATGGATTATCTTGACAAAGGAGAAACGCTCACTAACAGAGATGTCATTTTTTTTCTCATAAATAAGGGATCTTTTATTTCAGCTCATGAAAAGGGGACCAACACTTTACATGTTGAGTTTTATATTTTCCTTCGGGATTGTCAAAGTAACAATACCTCCTCTGCAAGATTAACAACTCAACTCAAACCTGCCTACCCAATAGCAATCAGTTATTCCTTGTCATTAATCCGGCAGATCTGATCGATGCCGCCTTGCCTTACCACTGAGCTAGTTTACAGCTAGGAACTGCTCCTCAACCATGACAGTAAAGGGCCTTTACAGTAACGTGGGCTATCCTCAAAGCCTAGTGTCTATACTGTCTTACCCTCGTTCCACCTGGTGTCTTCTCAGGATCATCCAGGCCAGAGCTTCCACGATAGCCCCACTACGAGGGGCCCCTATTTCCTGGGTTGGCTTAGCTCTGAATCACCCTTCTTACGACTCAGACCAATGCACTCAGTACCTCTAGTTCAGTCTCAGGTTATTTTATACCAGCAACTCAGCAACTCAGGTTTTACACTAATTAACCAGATGCTAAAAAAATCCTCAATCTATTTCAGAAACCTAGATCAATAAGTCAATCAATCAATCTATTTCAGAAACCTAGAGTAAAATGACTTGCATGATTCTTTTATGACACGGGGTTTCAGAACAATAAAATAAATGTATTCAAAATTCCAGAAACAGGCATAAAAAGTCCCAGCTCAATAAATCAATCAATCAATAAATCAATCAATCAATAACACAAAATCAATAATCACACAAGCAATTATCCATGGATTAGATACCTTCAGCACCCTTATCTAAAACACCTATTAGGCTACCAATGCAATATTTGTTTTGCCTATTACAATTCTATGATAAAGCACAGCAGTTAAAAACAAGACAGACGGTCTCTTACCTTCTACAACTATAAACAGTCTTTTGTCGCCCCCCTCAGGATGATCAGTCCCTCAGTTGGTGTTTAAAAACGAACAGCTACTTAAAATGTATATCAATAAGGTAACCTTAAGGATTCCTTCTAGAACTTTACTTTAACATTTTAAGAACAAAACCAAGTATAAACCAAATCACACACACATATATATATATATGAGCTAAAAAGCTACAGCCACATTTTCTTCAACAGACAACAGGCTCTTCTAACAAGTCCAAAGACACTCTTCTTCAACAGACAACAGACTCTTCTAACAAGTCCAAAGACACTCTTCTTCAACAGACAACAGACAACAGCCTCTCACTTCTCCCTCCCCCTCTCACTTCTCCCTCTCCCCCCTCTCGGTTCTCCCTCCCCCTCTCACTTCTCCCTCCCCCTCTCACTTCTCCCTCCCCCTCTCACTTCTCCCTTCCCCTCTCACTTCTCCCTCCCCCTCTCACTTCTCCCTCCCCCTCTCACTTCTCCCTCCCCCTCTCACTTCTCCCTCCCCCTCTCACTTCTCCCTCCCCCCTCTCACTTCTCCCTCCCCCTCTCACTTCTCCCTCCCCCTCTCACTTCTCCCTCCCCCCTCTCACTTCTCCCTCTCCCCCTCTCACTTCTCCCTGCCCCCTCTCACTTCTCCCTCCCCCCCTCTCACTTCTCCCTCCCCCTCTCACTTCTCCCTCCCCCTCTCACTTCTCCCTCCCCCTCTCACTTCTCCCTCCCCCTTCTCACTTCTCCCTCCCCCTCTCACTTCTCCCTCCCCCTCTCACTTCTCCCTCCCCCTCTCACTTCTCCCTCCCCCTTCTCACTTCTCCCTCCCCCTCTCACTTCTCCCTCCCCCTTCTCACTTCTCCCTCCCCCTCTCACTTCTCCCTCCCCTCTCACTTCTCCCTTCCCCCTCTCACTTCTCCCTCCCCCCTCACTTCTCCCTCCCCCCTCACTTCTCCCTCCCCCTCTCACTTCTCCCTCCCCCTCTCACTTCTCCCTCCCCCTCTCACTTCTCTCTTCACCCTCTCACTTCTCCCTCCCCCTCTCACTTCTCCCTTCACCCTCTCACTTCTCCCTCCCCCTCTCACTTCTCCCTTCACCCTCTCACTTCTCCCTCTCCACCCTCTCACTTCTCCCTCCCCCTCTCACTTCTCCCTCCCCCCTCTCACTTCTCCCTCCCCCCTCACTTCTCCCTCCCCTCTCACTTCTCCCTCCCCCTCTCACTTCTCCCTCCCTCTCACTTCTCCCCCTCTCACTTCTCTCTTCACCCTCTCACTTCTCCCTCCCCCCTCTCACTTCTCCCTTCACCCTCTCACTTCTCCCTCCCCCTCTCACTTCTCCCTTCACCCTCTCACTTCTCCCTCTCCACCCTCCACCCAATTTTTTTTTTAAATAAATTATAATATTTTATTTCTTATTATATAATATATAATATCAGTTCTTCTTTCAATGTTCATTCGTCCTTTGTAGGAGTGCAAGGGAAACTTATTCATGAGTGTGTGTGTGTGTGTGTGTGTGTGTGTGTGTGTGTGTGTGTGTGTGTGTGTGTGTGTGTGTGTGTGTGTGTGTGTGTGTGTGTGTGTGTGTGTGTGTGTGTGTGTGTGTGCGTGTGTGTGTGTGTGTGTCATTCATATATATCAGATATTCGTATTGTAACAAAACTGCTAACACATATTCAAAATACTGTCAAGACTCAACATATGCGAGAACAATTCAGATCTACCACACGGTGGCGCTATAACAGGCACATGTTCATATCTCTTGATCGGTTTGACTCAGAATGATGGAATTTGACACACATACTCAGGGATGAGTCTTAGCAAAGCTGTAAAGTACGCTTCAGTTTGGCCACATGGTGGAGCTGTTGGATGGGGGGGGGGGAACAACATTCATGCAAGCTCATTGGCTCATTGCATCCATATTGTTTGAGCAAAAGTCTTGGAAAATAAAAGATGTGTATCTGTAGATGTAATGTACCAAATTTGGTGCCGATCGGGTCCAGAGGTTCTGCAGAAAAATATGTTTGAAAGTAGTTAACGTCATTGAAAATGGTCCAAAATACATCAAAAGCATAATATATTGCATGATCAGTTTGATTTTGTGTTCTGATATATGGCAATCATAGGAAACAGTAGCAAAGTAACTCATTCCAAGGCAATGTGTCCAATTGGTTCTGATAGGGGCACAATGGGCCTCATAACTGAACCCCGGCATTGCTGCTTACAGCTATATTCTGTCTGTGTTCTTGATACTGTGTAACATCGGTATTTAGGCTAAAACAAGTCCTGTGCATAGATAATCCATGGTCCGTTTATGTTTTAGCGTGTTTCAACATCAACAACAGTTTCCAAATAGAAAATATACTTTTAACCAAGGTGCTAATCAGTCGTAGTCTATCGTTTCTGCTAAAGGGAGTCGTGGCTCTGTTTTTAACCCAGAGGGTGGGTCTGAGTCATATTTCACTGTTCGTTTTACACAAATAATTGTATATTTTCAATCATAAAACAAACTCGTATTTCTATGTGAATTTGGTTAAGGGTTGCCCCCCCCCAAAAAAAAAAGTTTAATCTTGCAGCTTAACATTCTTATCTTAAATGGGATTGATGTCACAGGTCCATAATTGGTACGTCCCAAGGATAACACCGTCTGATTTAGGTTCTGTAAAAGGCACTGCATGGTCAATCTGACGTCTGCATTTACAGTGATAAGGTGATACGGCCTCTGCAGAAGTCAGAGGTCAGAGCAGCTTAGAGCTGTCATAAAGGAAGTTGTCAAGGAAGTGAGTTTGTGTTCATACAGGACTTCCTGCCCTCAACTACTGTCAACCAATCATGTCATGCGGAGGTATACCGAGCCCTCCGCATCGTTACAAAATTATTTGAGAGGCGTACGGCGATGTGGTACAGAGCTCAATTTGGCCTCTGCGTTGTTTCCGGAGGCTATGCAATTGCGTCACACTATCCATACGGCGCCTCCGACCACAAATTTGGGTTAAAGCATGAGTTGGCTTTTAGAGAAGGGGGTAGTCGTAGGTAGCTACATCCCTGGAGTGACTCGAATAATGGGCGTGTCGAGAAAAGTAGGAGAGCAGTGCCAATTGGGCTGATTTGTTGTCACTCAAGACCGTTTTGGGGGAGGAGGAATTGTGGGGAAAAGAGAGGGGAGGAGGTCTAAGAGAGAGAGTGAAGAAGAGGGTGAGCTTGAGTTGGATAAAAATGGTTGGGAAAAAGGGAGATAGTTTGTTAAAGAAGACTGGTAGAAAGTGTAAGCAGAGGGAGCTGAAGACAGGAGGAGAAATGGAAGTGAATGAGGGTGAAATATCGGAGGTCGTAGGTGTGGTGCAGTTCTCGGGGACCGAGGTTCAGGATGAAGATGAGTCTTTGACAGTAGCAGTGAAGTTTATGGAAAAAGTGGACTCTTGCCTTTGGCTGATCCATTTGTGGTTTCACCATGGGTGAAAAAAGAGTTGAGTCATGTGGAATCGTTGGGGGTAACCAGAAGTGGTCTAGTGATAATTGTTTGTGTTTCTGTTGGTCAGAGGGAGAAGGCACTCGGAGTAAAACAAACGGGGGCAAGAAAAGTAAATTGTTTCACTCCCAGGGTGCCAATGAAAGGAGTCATAACTGGGGTAGCAGTACATATAAAAGTTGACCAGCTGAGGGGAAAGATTCCGGTGTATGTGATGCTCGTCGTTTGATACGACGCAGACAGGGTGACGAGTAACAGGGGAAACAGAAAAGTCATTGTCTGTTCTTTTGAGTCTTGAAGTTGAGTCTTTGCCTGTCAAAGTGATGTTAGGATATATAAGTTATCCTGTATGAGTGTACATGTGGCAGCAGTGTGTAGGAGGGAGGGTCCAAGGTGTGCAGAAGGGTATGAGACAAAGGAATGTGTAAAATTGGGGGAAAGTAGTGGAATGTGTTAATTGTAGCGGTGCCAATGGAGCTGGAGATCAGACAGACAGGTTGAGGTTTCCAGGGTCAGAGTAGAGCAGAAGTTGTCATATGCTGAGGCAGTGAATAAAGTAGAGGAAGATGGGTTAAAGGGGAGGAGGAGTGGTGAGAGTAGTAGAGATATACCAGTACAGAGGGAGGAGTGGTGAGAGTAGTAGAGATATACCAGTACAGAGGGGGGAGTGGTGAGAGTAGTAGAGATATACCAGTACAGAGGGAGGAGTGGTGAGAGTAGTAGAGATATACCAGTACAGAGGGAGGAGTGGGGAGAGTAGTAGAGATATACCAGTACAGAGTGGTGAGAGTAGTAGAGATATACCAGTACAGAGGGAGGAGTGGTGAGAGTAGTAGAGATATACCAGTACAGAGTGGTGAGAGTAGTAGAGATATACCAGTACAGAGGGAGGAGTGGTGAGAGTAGTAGAGATATACCAGTACAGAGTGGTGAGAGTAGTAGAGATATACCAGTACAGAGGGAGGAGTGGTGAGAGTAGTAGAGATATACCAGTACAGAGGGAGGAGTGGTGAGAGTAGTAGAGATATACCAGTACAGAGTGGTGAGAGTAGTAGAGATATACCAGTACAGAGGGAGGAGTGGTGAGAGTAGTAGAGATATACCAGTACAGAGTGGTGAGAGTAGTAGAGATATACCAGTACAGAGGGAGGAGTGGTGAGAGTAGTAGAGATATACCAGTACAGAGTGGTGAGAGTAGTAGAGATATACCAGTACAGAGGGAGGAGTGGTGAGAGTAGTAGAGATATTTATAGCAATGGTTATCAATAGTACTGCAGGGATGGAATGGAAGTCGCAGAAAATAGAGGTTGTGGTGGCAGCTGCAGAGAGCTATTTGGGTGTGTGAGACTTGACATCAGAATAATTACAGGATGTGTTAATTGGTGATGTCCCATCCTTTCAGGATGATGGAATGAGGTAGAGATAAATACATTTAATTAGTGGAGTAGGGTGATGATATTTTTTATTTTTTATCATTTTGAAATTAGTGAGTGTAGTGTTTAGATGGTAGGGCATTTTATTCAGTACATTTTTCAAGCAAAGTATAAGGGAGTTTTAGTCCAGTCTATTAGGTGGTGGTATGCAACAAAATGGATGCCAACTGCCGTTAAACCTCATAGAAGAAGAAGAAGAAGAAGAAGAAGAAGAAGAAGAAGAAGAAGAAGAAGAAGAAGAAGAAGAAGAAGAAGAAGAAGAAGAAGAAGAAGACCGTTTTGAAGGGCTGCTTTGGCCGGTTGTGTTTCAAACTTTCAGTGCGTGTTCGGTAGAGATGTCGGTAGATATTTCAGCTAACGTAACATTTTTGCTACTCAGTTAGAGCTCTGTATTTGGTGTAACGTTAGCTAGCTACCAGTATCTATGTTCTTCATAGATGTAGCTAGCAACTAGGTTTTTAATGATGTGTGACATAAATGTGTTAACTGTATACCAAGCAGGCTAACCTAACGTTCGTCTGTTAAAGAAGCTAGCTAGCAACGTTAGCAGCTAAGTGTTAGCCACAGACTGACCTAAAGGAAAAGTGTGTTTTGTTTTTGATTGTTGTTCCACTTCACCCAAGTTTAGAATTGTAAAGAATAGAGAATAAAACCTGACTATTTTCGACTGCTCCGAGACTCCTGGTTATACTGTACACCATATAAAATATTTACCTTCATTTAACTCGGCAAGTCAGTTAAGAACAAAGACTTATTTCCAATGACAGCCTACCGCGAAACAGTGGGTTAACTGCCTTGTTCAGGGGAACAGTGGGTTCACTGCCTTGTTCAGGGGAACAGTGGGTTCACTGCCTTGTTCAGGGGAACAGTGGGTTCACTGCCTTGTTCAGGGGAACAGTGGGTTCACTGCCTTGTTCAGGGGAACAGTGGGTTAACTGCCTTGTTCAGGGGAACAGTGGGTTAACTGCCTTGTTCAGGGGAACAGTGGGTTAACTGCCTTGTTCAGGGGAACAGTGGGTTAACTGCCTTGTTCAGGGGAACAGTGGGTTAACTGCCTTGTTCAGGGGAACGGTGGGTTAACTGCCTTGTTCAGGGGAACGGTGGGTTAACTGCCTTGTTCAGGGGAACGGTGGGTTAACTGCCTTGTTCAGGGGAACGGTGGGTTAACTGCCTTGTTCAGGGGAACGGTGGGTTAACTGCCTTGTTCAGGGGAACGGTGGGTTAACTGCCTTGTTCAGGGGAACGGTGGGTTAACTGCCTTGTTCAGGGGAACAGTGGGTTAACTGCCTTGTTCAGGGGAACAGTGGGGTTAACTGCCTTGTTCAGGGGCAGAACGACAAATACGGGGATTCGATCCAGCAACCTTTTGATTACTGGCCCAAAGATCTAACCATTAGGAACATAATCTAAACCTTGATGTGTGATTGTTGACTCCCTCTATCATGACTTATACCCTATGGAACATCTGTGGTTCAAGATGGTTTAACTTTGGCTCAGCTTGACTGGGTAGGTGATATTACGGGTATTTGGCAGTGACAATCTATTTTTTTTTTTTAAATGTATCAGACTGTGAGAAGTGACGTTTTACCCCAGATATATCCTTAACATATATAGCCCACCAAATCAGGATTTTATATAATACATATAGAAATATACTGCACATGTCCTTATCATATTGAACATGGGGTTCTCCTGTACGTACTGCTGTTTTCTTTAGTGTCACTAACGGGATGAAGGAGTGCAATCTGTTCAGTTTACAATGAGAAGCTGTTGCGTCTGCCTGAGGAGAGAAGTTTAAACTCTGGGTGGAGTACATAGGAAGATTATTTTATTTGTCTGTTCCACCTTGTGTAAATAAAAGGCCACTGTAAAATGTGTCGTTTTGTCACACAACACAATGCCACAGTTGTCTCAAGTTTTGAGGGAGCGGGCAATTGGAATGCTGACTGCAGGAATGTCCACCAGAGCTGTTGCCAGAGAATTTCATGTTAATTTCTCTACCATAAGCCGCCTCCAATGTCATTTTTGAGAATTTGGCAGTACGTCTAACCGGCCTCACAACCGCAGACCACGTGTATAACGTTGTGAGGATGAGCGGTTTGTTGATGTCAATGGTGTGAACGGTTTGCCCCGTGGTGGCGGTGGGTTTATGGTATGAGCAGGCATAAGCTACGGACAATGAACACAATTGCATTTTATCGATGGCAATTTGAATGCACAGAGATGCCGTGAAGAGATCCTGAAGCCCATTGTTGTGCCATTCATCCGCCGCCATCACCTCATGTTTCAGCAAGGATCTGTACACAATTCCTGGAAGCTGAAAGTGTCCCAGTTCTTCCATGGCCGGCATACTCACCAGACATGTCACCCATTGAGCATGTTTGGAACTCTCTGGATAGAAATGTACAACAGTGTGTTCCAGTTCCCACCAATATCCAACAACTTCTCACAGCCATCGAAGAGGAGTGGGACAACACTCCTCAATCAACAGCTTGATTAACTCTATGTGAAGGAGATGTGTCGCGTTGCATCAGGCAAATGGTGGTGACACCAGATACAGACTGGTTTTCTAATCCAACGCCCCCCTACCTTTTGTTTAAGGTACAGTATCTGTGACCAACAGATGCATGTCTGTATTGCCTGTCATGTGAAATCCATATTTCATATGACCTAATAAATGTATTTAAATTGAATGATTTCCTTGTATTAACTGTAACTCATTAACATCTTTGAAATTGTTTCATGTTGCGTTTATATTTTTTGGTTTAGTGGGGCGATGACGACGACCTAGAGAGGAGTGGCCATTCCTCTTCTGTCTGTGCCAGATTGAGATTTAAGAGTACACATGGCCAATTAAGGCCAATTATTCTTCCAACTGTCAGAGATGACTGAGAGTTTGATTTTGAGCATGTTAACACAGTTTCAGTCACACTTTAACGCAGAAGTCATTAGGTTAGAAACTGGTTTGCTGCCAGATTCTCCAAGAGTAGATTATTGAGCCAAAAAACTATTTTATTGTCATCCTATGATAATAATAAGGAAATATATTTCCTGGTAAATGAAAAAACTGTATAGTGTGTTTAGTGATTAATAATAACCTACAACAATAATTATAAAAAGCCTTTCTAACAAAAAACTATTTTATTGTAATTATATGATAGCCAAACAGATGTCATTATGAGTTGTAGACCTAATTTGTATTGGTAAAAAAGTTACATAAAATTGTATTTTAATTTAATTTATTTGTGTTTCGTTAACATTCAACTGACATAGTATGATTCTTTCAAGATTAGACTATCCCAGTCTTGTTTCACACGATAACAAGCGTCCCCAGGCTGGCCGGAATTGACACACGGCTCAATCAAAACCGTAACAAATCACAGAGCAACCAACCAACCATCCTCCCATCAGTGCTCCTCATCCTCCCACTTGTCTCGACACGCCGATTAACAGAGTCACTCCAGCGATGGATGCGTCTACCTACATTTAAAAAATGACCACGTAGCTACCGCCGGCGACACAATCATGATGCCCTCCCTGTAGGAAGCACTTCACCAGAGCACTGGTGGCTTAGTATCGACTCGTAGTGCAGCCCAATCAGCCACGCAAAACGGTATTGAGTGACAACAAATCTGCCCAAATAGCTGATTCGCTTTCCATACACCCACTTCTTTCGACAAATCCACTCGCCCATACTCTGGTCTTCATAACGGGCTGCAAACTACACATACCGAAGAGTTTTTATAACAAACCCAAGATAGACCACAACCTGTCTTTCCAATGGGTGAAAATGAATCACAGTTGGGCAGAACAAGCACAAGCTATCGAGATCCTATTGGCGTGTTCTGGCATATATTTACATATTGCAGTTAGGGAACGCCTACTCTGAAGTGCACGTGTACAATACCTCAATTCGACTTTGCGCTCCTAAACTGCGCGACTTTCTATTTGAATGACAATGTCTACAAAACTTTGTCAACTCTGTTCAATAACGGATTGTAGTTTTGAGGAAAAAAAAACTGTATTGAAGATCAAATGTTTCATCAATGAGAAAATGTGCGGAACGGTGAGACAAAATTCCTCTCCTTCCATCTTCTCCCACTGCCGGCCACTGGGCTTCCTCTCATTACCATATTTGGTAGTGAGTGGAAACGCCAAGCAGTGCTTCACATTTATACATCTGGTGAAATATCTGTCTCATTGTTCTATCTGTGCCCATACTTGTTCTGTAACAGAGAACAGACCTGATAAATATAAATAGTAATGGTGTCTTGTTGTGGGCACTAACTGCGCCATGCTTTTGTTGGACAAAGCCTATGGGGAAATTAATGGCGTTTTTGAAGAGTTTATTGATAAACGCCTGAAAATAATGTACATGGTCAACACAGGTTAAGGAGATATAATACGGTTTAATCTATGAGATAATCTTCATCAGCTAATGTCACTTTTAGTGATTAAAAAAAAGAGCAAAATGATGTAATAAAAAAAAGCACATAAAGGTTTGATAATCCATAAAGGTCATGTTAACTGACTAATATTATCTTATACAATTTATTATTTTTTACCTGTATTTAACTAGGCAAGTCAGTTAAGAACAAATTCTTATTTTCAATGATGGTCTAGGAACAGTGGGTTAACTGCCTTGTTCAGGGTAAAACAACAGATTTTTGTACCTTGTCAGCTCTGGGATTTGATCTTGCAACCTTTATGGTTACTAGTCCAACGCTCTAACCACCAGGATACCTGCCGCCCCAAACACATAAGATCTTCTAAACCTGTGTTACACTCAGACCTTATGTTCAGGCGTTTATAACATAACCATATTCTTTCCCCATTCATTTGTGCCCACGGCTGAACGAACCAGAGGTAACTCAGTTTGGGGTTTTAGGACTACAAACTGGCGAGCTCTGAGCACACATTGCTGTGAGCTGTTCCATAGGCATTTAGGCATTTGTATTTACTTGTAAAGTTTATCCAGCTAAAAGTTGTTGGGCTCCCGAGTGGCGCAGTGATCTAAGGCACTGCATCTCAGTGCAAGAGGTATCACTACAGTCCCTGGTTTGAATCCAGGCTGTATCACATCCAGCTGTGATTGGGAGTCAGTGGTGAACAGTTGGCCCAGCGTTGACCAGGTTTGGCTGGGTTAGGTCGTCATTGTAAATAATAATTTGTTTTTAACTGACTTGCCTAGTAAAATAAAGGTTTAATTAAAAAAAATATATATATATATGTCAAGCCTTTTCAGTGGTGGAAAAAGTACTCAATTGTCATTCTTTAGTAAGAGTAAAGATACTTTAATAGAAATGTACTCAAGTAAAAGTTAAAGTCACCCAGTAAAATACTACTTCAGTAAAAGTCTAAAAGTATTTGGGTGTAAATTTCCTTAAGTATCAAAAGTAAATGTAATTTGTAAAATATACTTAAGTATCAAAAGTCAAAGTATAAATCAATTAAAATTCCTTACATTAAGCACCATTTTCTTGTTGGAGTATCCCAGGGGCACACTACAACGCTCAGACATAATTTACAAACAGAGCATGTGTGTTTAGTGAGTCCTCCAGATCAGAGGCAGTAGAGATGATCAGGGATGTTCTCTTTTTAGTGAGTCTGCCAGATCAGAGGCAGTAGAGATGACCAGGGATGTTCTCTGTTTAGTGAGTCCGCCAGATCAGAGGCAGTAGGGATGACCAGGGATGTTCCCTGTTTAGTGAGTCCGCCAGATCAGAGGCAGTAGAGATGATCAGGGATGTTCTCTGTTTAGTGAGTCCTCCAGATCAGAGGCAGTAGAGATGACCAGGGATGTTCTCTTTTTAGTGAGTCTGCCAGATCAGAGGCAGTAGAGATGACCAGGGATGTTCTCTGTTTAGTGAGTCCGCCAGATCAGAGGCAGTAGGGATGACCAGGGATGTTCCCTGTTTAGTGAGTCCGCCAGATCAGAGGCAGTAGAGATGATCAGGGATGTTCTCTTGATAAGTGTGTGAACTGAACCATTTTCCTGTCCTGTTGAACATTCAAAATGTTACGAGACATTTTGTACTCAGTACGTTTGGGTATCATGGAAAATATATGGAGTAAAACGTTTTTTTCCTTTTTAGAAATGTAGTGAAGTAAAAGTAAAAGTTGTAAAAATATATATATAAATAATAAAGTTAAGTACAGATACCCCCCAACAACGACTTAAGTACTACTTGAAAGTATTTTTACGCGCATGTATTTGTTGCATGTATTTGTTGTGTTTTTCCCCATTTATTTTACCTTGTATTCACTGATGCCCACATTCTGGACATCCTGCCCTCCGGTACTTCTGAATAAACCGTTAGGCACTTAATGGCCTTTATGCCTTTTTGTCACCATCGTTGCTCCGCTATTTCAGAGTTGTTTACCCTGTTGCAGAATACCGTGCAACGGGATTATAATAGAATAACTAAATGCCAATTCAGTTCCACTAAGATTAAATGACAAAAGCTGTCCTATAAAGTCACCTTTTTTGCCACATTAAAGCAGTAAGAAATATTTTATGATCTTGTCCTTTGAATCACTTTGTACGATGATTTTATAAAGTAGGCCAATCATGTGTTATACGGTCTGTAACGGTTGAACGTAACCAGCTCAGTGCGGACAAAGTTTATGGAGTCAGACCCCTCCCCTTTAATGACGATATTTTTTGTCAGGGGACTTTGGGGCTTGGTGGTGTCTCTTGAGCGCAGTTTCAAGATTCATCTTGAGAAGGTAGCAGTACATTTACCGCTCAAAGTGAGTCCGGAGCGTAAGGCGTGGGCTTGGAGTCCTGACTCAAAAAGATACCTCCTTGTTTTTACCGGGCCGAACGTCGTTCCGCAAGGGCTCGGCAAGATGAGTGACAGGAGTCGACTAACGGGAAAGATTGGAGATGAAACTTTGATTGAGATGAGCCAGAACTCCCTATGTGATGGTAAATTGTTCCGCTTACTTGTGTGAGACTAGTTAGGCAGACAGCGCCGCATTGAACTGGTCGATGTGCCATGCTCTTGCTTGATTGTTTACAGCTTTATGATAATCAAATTAGTAGGTTATTTGTCTTTAGGTATGAGATGCAGATTGATCTGTAGCTTATACAATCATATTGTTGCTTATAGGCCTAACAGTTACTCATTTAATTGTATTATATGCAGACCAACTCAACCGAAGGGACTGTAAACACGAGCTAGGCCTAATAAACACTTTGTCATGTACAAAATTAACATGTCTCAGACCCAAACAATTTACCGTTTTATTGAATAAAGCCATTATTTAAGAAGTTGATTTACAGTAGATCTGTAGACTACTCAGATTGATACGGTTTAAAATATCAGCAACCTCTTAAAGATTTCTTAAAATACAGTAATTATATTACCATGCAGGAACATGGACATCGATAAGGTATTATAATAATGGTGTTATTCAATCTTTCCAGGACGTTGTGTTTTACCACTGGTCGCCGTTTTACTGTGTATTATCAGCATAGTCATTGTTAAATCAGTTTTTTTGTCCGGAGAGTAAACGGTCGGTTTTCAGACCTCCCCTTTAACACACTACCCAGGCTGCCTCATGGTCAGACCCGGACTTGTCGAGAATTCCTTTTTAGGCTTAACATGGTCATGCTGTTAGTAGGGAACCCCCCCCCTCTCTCTCTCTCTCTCTGATCTGGAAGAAATTCTCTGCCTGCTTCAGAATACAGAATAGCATTTCATATACACAGGCTACAAGTAAACGTTCCCTACACCTGCTGAGCATAACTTTATCAGCAAAGCAACGTTTTATAGCCTTGCCATCTATGTTAATACTGTATATCAGATGAGATGGATTACTTTGAATGTACCCCAATCCCCAGCATTCTTTTTAGATGACTGTCTGTCACCATGTTCTTTAGTTCAGTACTTACTGTAGAAGTTATAACAGAGAGAAGTCTTTGATACTTAAACCTAACCCGAACCCTACTGTTGCTTAAGTACAGTAGTTACTTAAGCAATAAGGCACCTCAGGGGGTTGTGGAATATGGCCAGCATACCCCAGCTAAGGGTTGTTCTTAGGCACGACGCAATGCGGAGTGCCTGGATACAGCCCTTAGCCGTGGTAGCCGACTTCTACAGTAAGTACTGAACTAAAGAACATGGTGACAGACAGCCTTATTGCTATTATAAACTGGTTGCCAACATAATTAGTACAAAGAGTACAAATAAATGTTTTGCCGTAACAGTAGTATACGGTCTGATATACCACAGCTGTCAGCCAATCAGCATTCAGGCGCTCAAACCACCCAGTTTATAAGGTAGAAGTTATAACAGAGAGAAGCGTCTATGGTACTTAAACCTGAGATGTGAGTGAGAATGGCTCAGGCTACACCCTAAACAGAACCATATTCCCTATATAGTGCACTACTTTAGACCAGAGCCCTATGGAACCCTATTCCCTATATAGTGCACTACATTAGACCTGAGCCCTATGGAACCCTATTCCCTATATAGTGCACTACATTAGACCAGAGCCCTATGGAACCCTATTCCCTATATAGTGCACTACATTAGACCTGAGCCCTATGGAACCCTATTCCCTATATAGTGCACTACATTAGACCAGAGCCCTATGGAACCCTATTCCCTATATAGTGCACTACATTAGACCAGAGCCCTATGGAACCCTATTCCCTATATAGTGCACTACATTAGACCAGAGCCCATGATACCCTATTCCCTATATAGTGCATTACTTTTGACTACTTCCCTATGAGCCAATGACTCAATGAAGAGTGGGTTGTTGATGGTGTTGGACAAGGTTCATGTGTCTCTTTTTACAGTCTATATGGTATATCACCATGGTGATGGAGATTAGGATAGGGAAGAAGAGATTAAAGAAGAAGACCATCATAAATTTCCAGATGGACAGATAACACTGACACGGTGTCTTTGTTATCCAACAACACAACAAGGCCAGTTTTATGGCCAGGCACCACAGGCTGATAATAAATATTTACATCTACCTAAAAATTTTGATATGTTGTTGCTCTTTTGGTCCATTAAATATTAGTATTTTCAATAAGTAAACATTAAAAATTTAAAATACTTGATGAAAATGTTTTCTTCAGTTTATCATACTACCATCATTAACATTTTAATTAATTTTAACTCCGTTTTTTTGTCCGGAGAGTAAACGGTCGGTTTTCAGACCTCCCCTTTAACACACTACCCAGGCTGCCTCATGGTCAGACCCGGACTTGTCGAGAATTCCTTTTTAGGCTTAACATGGTCATGCTGTTAGTCAGTACCCCTCCTCTTTCTCTGAGCTGGAAGAAATACTCTGCCTGCTACTTCATCCATTGTCCAGAAAAATGTATTAACGCAATATGCAAATATGTACATATTTAATTAGATATTGCAATATTTGCAGGAAAATTATAATACAATAAAGTATGATGTTTGTGTCTACATTCAACTGGTAAAAGTTGATTGTGATGTCATTTAAAGGGGAAAAATGACTCTATGAGGGTGTGGTGCCTGGCCTTAAAACATAACCCGATTTATTTCAGACATAGGTCACATTTGGTACAAAGTTTAGTAGGTCTCTCTCTCTCTCTCTCTCTCTCTCTCTCTCTCTCTCTCTCTCTCTCTCTGTGTGTGTGTGTGTGTGTGTGTGTGTGTGTGTGTGTGTGTGTGTGTGTGTGTGTGTGTGTGTGTGTGTGTGTGTGTGTGTGTGTGTGTGTGTGTGTGTGTGTGTGTGTGTGTGTGTGTGTGTGTGTGTGTGCGTGTGCGTGTGCGTTAGTGATGTTTGGGTTGACTCACTGTATCTACAGTATAGGTTACATGGAGGTTTTATCTGGCGTTAGTGCCTAACCTACTGTAAACCTAAGCTTTAGGACCTAACTGTAAGTAAATATACACCACATGCCAAATATACACCATATGCCAAATATACACCACCTGCCAAATATACACCACACGCCAAATATACACCACATGTCAAATATACACCACATGCCAAATATACACCACATGCAAAATATACACCACATGCCAAATATACACCACACGCCAAATATACACCACCTGCCAAATATACACCACACGCCAAATATACACCACATGCCAAATATACACCACATGCCAAATATACACCACATGCCAAATATACACCACATGCCAAATATACACCACATGCCAAATATACACCACATGCCAAATATACACCACATGCCAAATATACACCACACGCCAAATATACACCACATGCCAAATATACACCACATGCCAAATATACACCACACGCCAAATATACACCACATGCCAAATATACACCACATGCCAAATATACACCACATGCCAAATATACACCACATGCCAAATATACACCACATGTCAAATATACACCACATGCCAAATATACACCACATGCCAAATATACACCACATGCCAAATATACACCACATGCCAAATATACACCACATGCCAAATATACACCACATGCCAAATATTCACCACATGCCAAATATACACCACACGCCAAATATACACCACATGCCAAATATACACCACATGCCAAATATACACCACATGCCAAATATACACCACATGCCAAATATACACCACATGCCAAATATACACCACATGCCAAATATACACCACATGCCAAATATACACCACACGCCAAATATACACCACACGCCAAATATACACCACACGCCAAATATACACCACATGCCAAATATACACCACATGCCAAATATACACCACATGCCAAATATACACCACACGCCAAATATACACCACATGCCAAATATACACCACATGCCAAAATACTTCTGAGAACATGGGCAGAAAATGTTAACGTCGATCCACTGAGGCAAAAAAAGGACAATGTCAGATTTAATTCAATAAGATGAAATCTGTGAAATGGAGAGTTGAAAGTATATAGAAGGGAGATCCAGAACAGTAGTCTAATGTTCTAGAAGAGAGGACCAGAACAGTAGTCTAATGTTCTAGAAGAGAGGACCAGAACAGTAGTCTAATGTTCTAGAAGAGAGGACCAGAACAGTAGTCTGTTCTAGAAGAGGACCAGAACATTAGTCTAATGTTCTAGAAGAGAGGACCAGAACAGTAGTCTAATGTTCTAGAAGAGAGGACCAGAACAGTAGTCTAATGTTCTAGAAGAGAGGACCAGAACAATAGTCTGTTATAGAAGAGAGGACCAGAACAGTAGTCTGTTATAGAAGAGAGGACCAGAACAGTAGTCTGTTATAGAAGAGAGGACCAGAACAGTTGTCTGTTATAGAAGAGAGGACCAGAACAGTAGTCTGTTATAGAAGAGAGGACCAGAACAGTTGTCTGTTATAGAAGAGAGGACCAGAACAGTAGTCTGTTATAGAAGAGAGGACCAGAACAGTAGTCTGTTATAGAAGAGAGGACCAGAACAGTAGTCTGTTATAGAAGAGAGGACCAGAACAGTAGTCTGTTATAGAAGAGAGGACCAGAACAGTTGTCTGTTATAGAAGAGAGGACCAGAACAGTAGTCTGTTATAGAAGAGAGGACCAGAACAGTAGTCTGTTATAGAAGAGAGGACCAGAACAGTAGTCTGTTATAAAAGAGAGGACCAGAACAGTTGTCTGTTATAGAAGAGAGGACCAGAACAGTAGTCTGTTCTAGAAGAGGACCAGAACAGTAGTCTGTTATAGAAGAGAGGACCAGAACAGTTGTCTGTTATAGAAGAGGACCAGAACAGTAGTCTAATGTTCTAGAAGAGAGGACCAGAACAGTAGTCTGTTATAGAAGAGAGGACCAGAACAGTTGTCTGTTATAGAAGAGAGGACCAGAACAGTAGTCTAATGTTCTAGAAGAGAGGACCAGAACAGTAGTCTGTTCTAGAAGAGGACCAGAACAGTAGTCTAATGTTCTAGAAGAGAGGACCAGAACAGTAGTCTGTTATAGAAGAGAGGACCAGAACAGTAGTCTGTTCTAGAAGAGGACCAGAACAGTAGTCTGTTATAGAAGAGAGGACCAGAACAGTAGTCTGTTATAGAAGAGAGGACCAGAACAGTAGTCTGTTATAGAAGAGAGGACCAGAACAGTAGTCTGTTATAGAAGAGAGGACCAGAACAGTAGTCTGTTATAGAAGAGAGGACCAGAACAGTTGTCTGTTATAGAAGAGAGGACCAGAACAGTAGTCTGTTATAGAAGAGAGGACCAGAACAGTAGTCTGTTATAGAAGAGAGGACCAGAACAGTAGTCTGTTATAGAAGAGAGGACCAGAACAGTTGTCTGTTATAGAAGAGAGGACCAGAACAGTAGTCTGTTATAGAAGAGAGGACCAGAACAGTTGTCTGTTATAGAAGAGAGGACCAGAACAGTAGTCTGTTATAGAAGAGAGGACCAGAACAGTTGTCTGTTATAGAAGAGAGGACCAGAACAGTAGTCTGTTATAGAAGAGAGGACCAGAACAGTTGTCTGTTATAGAAGAGAGGACCAGAACAGTAGTCTGTTATAGAAGAGAGGACCAGAACAGTAGTCTGTTATAGAAGAGAGGACCAGAACAGTTGTCTGTTATAGAAGAGAGGACCAGAACAGTAGTCTGTTATAGAAGAGAGGACCAGAACAGTTGTCTGTTATAGAAGAGAGGACCAGAACAGTAGTCTGTTATAGAAGAGAGGACCAGAACAGTTGTCTGTTATAGAAGAGAGGACCAGAACAGTAGTCTGTTCTAGAAGAGGACCAGAACAGTAGTCTAATGTTCTAGAAGAGAGGACCAGAACAGTAGTCTGTTATAGAAGAGAGGACCAGAACAGTAGTCTGTTATAGAAGAGAGGACCAGAACAGTAGTCTGTTATAGAAGAGAGGACCAGAACAGTAGTCTGTTATAGAAGAGAGGACCAGAACAGTAGTCTAATGTTTAGGAAAGATTTGGTCAAGTGGTGAAAGAGGATGATAGCAGTGTTATGATGTGTGATGATTGTGAGGCGCTAGAGAAATTTGACAGTCACGAGGCGGGACTTCAAAATGGCGCATCAAGGGACCTGACTGTTCGGATGGTTTAAGTGGAATAGTAGCCTGACTGATCTCTGGACACTGACTGTAGGTCTATAGCCTCTGACATAGCCTCTAACTGAACTCTGGACACTGACAGTAGGTCTATAGCCTCTGACATAGCCTCTAACTGAACTCTGGACACTGACTGTAGGTCTATAGCCTCTGACATAGCCTCTAACTGAACTCTGGACACTGACAGTAGGTCTATAGCCTCTGACATAGCCTCTAACTGAACTCTGGACACTGACTGTAGGTCTATAGCCTCTGACATAGCCTCTAACTGAACTCTGGACACTGACTAGGTCTATAGCCTCTGACATAGCCTCTAACTGAACTCTGGACACTGACAGTAGGTCTATAGCCTCTGACATAGCCTCTAACTGAACTCTGGACACTGACTGTAGGTCTATAGCCTCTGACATAGCCTCTAACTGAACTCTGGACACTGACTGTAGGTCTATAGCCTCTGACATAGCCTCTAACTGAACTCTGGACACTGACTGTAGGTCTATAGCCTCTCACATAGCCTCTAACTGAACTCTGGACACTGACTGTAGGTCTATAGCCTCTGACATAGCCTCTAACTGAACTCTGGACACTGACTGTAGGTCTATAGCCTCTGACATAGCCTCTAACTGAACTCTGGACACTGACAGTAGGTCTATAGCCTCTGACATAGCCTCTAACTGAACTCTGGACACTGACTGTAGGTCTATAGCCTCTGACATAGCCTCTAACTGAACTCTGGACACTGACTGTAGGTCTATAGCCTCTGACATAGCCTCTAACTGAACTCTGGACACTGACTAGGTCTATAGCCTCTGCCATAGCCTCTAACTGAACTCTGGACACTGACTGTAGGTCTATAGCCTCTGACATAGCCTCTAACTGAACTCTGGACACTGACTGTAGGTCTATAGCCTCTGACATAGTCTAATATAATATTAACTCCTGCAGAAGTAAGCATTTCTTGCAGTAAAATGCTACCCTATATATAAATTCTTACTTGGGAACAGGAGTGGAGAAATACGATTTCTCTAAACTTCCCGAAATGTCGATGCGAGAGAAGCAGAGATGAAAGCGAACTTTACAGATGTCGACTAAGATTGAATCATTCATGCTATCATTTATGACAGAGCTGTCCAAACCTGTTCCTGGAGAGATACCGTCCTCTAGGTTTAACTCCAACCCTGTTCCTGGAGAGATACCGTCCTCTAGGTTTAACTCCAACCCTGTTCCTGGAGAGCTACCCTCCTGTAGGTTTACTACACTCCTACCCTGTTCCTGGAGAACTACCCTCCTCTAGGTTTAACTCCAACCCTGTTCCTGGAGAGATACCGTCCTCTAGGTTTAACTCCAACCCTGTTCCTGGAGAGATACCGTCCTCTAGGTTTAACTCCAACCCTGTTCCTGGAGAGATACCGTCCTCTAGGTTTAACTCCAACCCTGTTCCTGGAGAGCTACCCTCCTGTAGGTTTACTACACTCCTACCCTGTTCCTGGAGAACTACCCTCCTCTAGGTTTAACTCCAACCCTGTTCCTGGAGAGCTACCCTCCTCTAGGTTTAACCTACATCAGGTTAGTTACAACTGGGGTTGGAGGGTAATCTCTCCAGGAACAGGGTTGGAGTTAAAACCTACAAGAGGGTATCTCTCCAGGAACAGGGTTGGAGTTAAAACCTACAGGAGGGTAGCTCTCCAGGAACAGGGTTGGAGTTAAAACCTACAGGAGGGTATCTCTCCAGGAACAGGGTTGGAGTTAAAACCTACAGGAGGGTATCTCTCCAGGAACAGGGTTGGAGTTAAAACCTACAGGAGGGTATCTCTCCAGGAACAGGGTTGGAGTTAAAACTAGAGGAGGGTAGTTCTCCAGGGACAGGGTTGGGCAACCCCGATGTATGACATTATTGTGGTGAGCAAGGGTTTATTTAGTCTACTTGGGAAACAAGTAGAATAATGACAGAAGAAAAGCTGCATGTATCTAATTATAGACAAGTTGACTAACAAAAAGCCAACCAAAATGTTGGATATTATAATCAGAAACATAGGCCTATCTAAAAAGGCCTGTCAAAAGAGGTTTGGCCTAGTTCCAATGCGCACTAGCGACTCCTTGTGGCAAGCCGGGCGCATGCAAGCTGACTTTGGTCGCCAGTTCTATGGTGTTTCATTGGTGCGGCTGGCTTCCGGGTTAAGCGAGCAGTGTTTCAAGAAGCAGTGCGGCTTGGCAGGGTTGTGTTTCGGAGGACGCGCAGCTCTCGACCTTCGCCTTCGAATCCGTATGGGAGTAACAACGATGGGACAAGACTGTAACTACCAATTGGGGAAAAATGGGGTAAAAAGTTTTTAAAAATAATCACACAAATAAATAAAGAATAGTTCTGCGCAAGTTCTATATTTGCGGGTTTGGGTCGTGTGCAGGCCTCACATTGTCACTTTATCACATATAATCGTGCGTTTGTGGATGGGTTATTAGCAATTGCGGGTGGGTGCGGGTGAACAAACAGCTGCCCCGCCTATCATTAGCATGCGTGCGTTGGGTCTGGTGTATGGTAAGTATCTGCCCCTCCTACAGGCAGCAGGAAGTTGCATCTGTAGTGTGACCACAGCTTGTTAGCTGCTCTAGTCGGTAGAATAGGACGGGGGGGGAAGTTTCCTGTCACAGGAAAGCAATGCAAACAAGACTACGTCTTAGAGAACAAAGTTATTTGACAGGACTGTGACTTGTCTCAAAACAAGTGCACTACTTTGGTCAAAGGTCGTGTACTATACAGGTAATAGAGGGCCATTAGGTTGAGCTAAGTCATAGAAAAGTAGGATACTGTTTACCGTCGTCTCCCTTTTAACAACCTGGAGATATGGGGTCAATGACATGACATCTTGGGCACTTCAAAATACATTTATCATTTTATATCTCATTACAGTTTAAATTGTGTCTGTAACTGATTTTGTACTTGGTACTTTAGAGATAACCTGGAGATAGCCACAAGGAGACAAACACCACATTTAGGCCTTTAAGCCCTGTGTATTAACTAACCTAAAGGGGAATTGGACATACTATCAAAACCTTTGAGTTATTGGATAACTACCCCGTAGATAATTCTGCATGTATTAAAGAACTGCTTTTTTCCATTGTTAGCCTAAAACCCACACCTCTCATCTCCTTCACTATCTGAGCCTATAGCCCACACCTCTCATCTCCTTCACTATCTGAGCCTACAGCCCACACCTCTCATCTCCTTCACTATCTGAGCCTATAACCCACACCTCTCATCTCCTTCACTATCTGAGCCTACAGCCCACACCTCTCATCTCCTTCACTATCTGAGCCTATAGCCCACACCTCTCATCTCCTTCACTATCTGAGCCTATAGCCCACACCTCTCATCTCCTTCACTATCTGAGCCTACAGCCCACACCTCTCATCTCCTTCACTATCTGAGCCTATAACCCACACCTCTCATCTCCTTCACTATCTGAGCCTATAACCCACACCTCTCATCTCCTTCACTATCTGAGCCTACAGCCCACACCTCTCATCTCCTTCACTATCTGAGCCTACAGCCCACACCTCTCCTCTCCTTCACTATCTGAGCCTATAGCCCACACCTCTCATCTCCTTCACTATCTGAGCCTACAGCCCACACCTCTCCTCTCCTTCACTATCTGAGCCTATAGCCCACACCTCTCATCTCCTTCACTATCTGAGCCTACAGCCCACACCTCTCCTCTCCTTCACTATCTGAGCCTATAGCCCACACCTCTCATCTCCTTCACTATCTGAGCCTATAGCCCACACCTCTCATCTCCTTCACTATCTGAGCCTACAGCCCACACCTCTAATCTCCTTCACTATCTGAGCCTATAACCCACACCTCTCCTCTCCTCCACTATCTGAGCCTATAGCCCACACCTCTCATCTCCTTCACTATCTGAGCCTACAGCCCACAACTCTCCTCTCTTTCACTATCTGAGCCTACAGCCCACACCTCTCATCTCCTTCACTATCTGAGCCTATAGCCTACAACTCTCCTCTCCTTCACTATCTGAGCCTACAGCCCACACCTCTCATCTCCTTCACTATCTGAGCCTATAACCCACACCTCTCATCTCCTTCACTATCTGAGCCTATAACCCACACCTCTCATCTCCTTCACTATCTGAGCCTATAGCCCACACCTCTCATCTCCTCCTTGGCTGTGTGGTATTTTCTGAACAGAGAGTTTTGTCTGTTGACAAAGTCACGCCGGTCCCTATACATTCCCCTCTCCTATCCTCGATGTTGATCAGAGAGTCCCGAGAGGCCTGTGTCCTTGTGGTATTTCCCCCCAGTAATCAGTTGTCCTCTATGCCAACAGCAGTTGAATTGTTCTAGTCTTGCATGGGTTAATCAAGGGTGGAATTTCCTGCTTATGTCCTGTTGAATCAGAGAATCTTGCTACCAGGATTTCTGTAAAAGTAATCAGATTTAAGGGTCGGGTTTCACTGTTCCACTGTACTTCACTGTTCTACTGTACTGTTCCACTGCACTGTTCCACTGTACTGCACTGTTCCACTGTACCACTTTACTGTTACTGCACTATTCCACTTTACTGCACTGTTCCACTGTACTGCACTGTTCCACTGTACTGCACTGTTCCACTGAACTGCACTGTTCCACTGTTCCACTGTACTGCACTGTTCCACTGTTCCACTGTACTGCACTGTTCCACTGTTCCACTTTACTGCACTGTTCCACTGTACTGCACTGTTCCACTGTTCCACTGTACTGCACTGTTCCACTGTACTGCACTGTTCCACTGTTCAACTGTACTGCACTGTTCCACTGTTCCACTTTACTGCACTGTTCCACTGTACTGCACTGTTCCACTGTTCCACTTTACTGCACTGTTCCACTGTACTGCACTGTTCCACTGTTCCACTGTACTGCACTGTTCCACTGTAATACACTGTTCCACTGTACTGCACTGTTCCACCGTTCCACTTTACTGCACTGTTCCACTGTTCCACTGTACTACACTGTTCCACTGTAATACACTGTTCCACTGCAATCCACTGTTCAACTATACTGCACTGTTCCACTGTAGTGCACTCTTCCAATGTACTGCACTGTTCCACTGTTCTGCACTTTTCCACTGTAGTGCACTGTTCCATTGTACTCCACTGTTCCACTTTACTGCATTGTTCCACTGTACTGCACTGTTCCATTGTTCCATTGTACTGCACTGTTCCACTGTACTGCACTGTTCCACTGTACTGCACTGTTCCACTGTTCCACTGTACTGCACTGTTCCACTGTAATGCAATGTTCCATTGTACTGCACTCTTCCACTGTACTGCACTGTTCCACTGTACTGCCCTGTTCCACTCTTCCACTGTGCTGCACTGTTCCACACTTCCACAGTACTGCACTGTTCCACTATACTGCACTGTTATCCGCTGTTCCACTGTAACCCACAGTACTGCACTGTTCCACTGTTCTGCGCTGTTCCACTGTCCTGCACTGTTCCACTGTTCCACTGTACTGCACTGTTAGACTGTTCCACTATACTGCACTGTTAGACTGTTCCACTATACTGCACTGTTATCCGCTGTTGCACTGTTCCACTGTACTGCACTGTTCCACTATACTGCACTGTTCCACTGTACTGCACTGTTCCACTGTTCCACTGTACTGCACTGTTAGACTGTTCCACTATACTGCACTGTTATCCGCTGTTCCACTGTAACCCACAGTACTGCACTGTTCCACTGTACTGCACTGTTCCACTATACTGCACTGTTCCACTGTACTGCACTGTTCCACTGTTCCACTGTACTGCACTGTTAGACTGTTCCACTATACTGCACTGTCCCACTGTACTGCACTGTTCCACTGTACTGCACTGTTCCACTGCACTGCACTGTTCCACTGTTTGACTGTACTGCACGGTTCCACTGTTCCACTGTACTGCACTGTTCCACTGTACCACTGTCCCACTGTACTGCACTGTTCACTGTACTGCACTGTTCCACTGTACTGCACTGTTCCACTGTTCCACTGTACTGCACTGTTCCACTGTTTGACTGTACTGCACGGTTCCACTGTTCCACTGTAATGCACTGTTCCATTGTACTGCACTGTTCCACTGTACTGCACTGTTCCACTCTTCCACTGTACCGCACTGTTCCACTGTACTGCACTGTTCCACTGTTCCACTGTACTGCACTGTTAGACTGTTCCACTATACTGCACTGCCCACTGTAATGCACTGTTCCACTGTACTGCACTGTTCCACTGCACTGCACTGTTCCACTGTTTGACTGTACTGCACGATTCCACTGTTCCACTGTACTGCACTGTACCACTGTCCCACTGTACTGCACTGTTCCACTGTACTGCACTGTTCCACTGTACTGCACTGTTCCACTGTTCCACTGTACTGCACTGTTAGACTGTTCCACTATACTGCACTGTCCCACTGTACTGCACTGTTCCACTGTACTGCACTGTTCCACTGCACTGCACTGTTCCACTGTTTGACTGTACTGCACGGTTCCACTGTTCCACTGTACTGCACTGTTCCACTGTACCACTGTCCCACTGTACTGCACTGTTCCACTGTACTGCACTGTTCCACTGTACTGCACTGTTCCACTGTTCCACTGTACTGCACTGTTCCACTGTTTGACTGTACTGCACGGTTCCACTGTTCCACTGTAATGCACTGTTCCATTGTACTGCACTGTTCCACTGTACTGCACTGTTCCACTCTTCCACTGTACCGCACTGTTCCACTGTACTGCACTGTTCCACTGTTCCACTGTACTGCACTGTTAGACTGTTCCACTATACTGCACTGCCCCACTGTAATGCACTGTTCCACTGTACTGCACTGTTCCACTGCACTGCACTGTTCCACTGTTTGACTGTACTGCACGATTCCACTGTTCCACTGTACTGCACTGTACCACTGTCCCACTGTACTGCACTGTTCCACTGTACTGCACTGTTCCACTGTTTGACTGTACTGCACGGTTCCACTGTTCCACTGTTCCACTGCACTGTTCCACTGTACTGCACTGTTCCACTGTACTGCACTTTTAGACTGTTCCACTGTACTGCACTGTTCCACTGTTCGACTGTACTTATACGGTTCCACTGTTCCACTGTACTGCACTGTTAGACTGTTCCACTGTACTGCACTGTTCCACTGTTCGACTGTACTGCACGGTTCCACTGTTCCACTGTACTGCACAGTTCCACTGTTCCACTGTACTGCACGGTTCCACTGTTCCACTGTACTGCACTGTTCCACTGTTCCACTGTACTGCACTGTTCCACTGTTTGACTGTACTGCACGGTTCCACTGTTCCACTGTACTGCACTGTTCCACTGTACTGCACTGTTAGACTGTTCCAAAGTACTGCACTGTTCCACTGTTCGACTGTACTGCACGGTTCCACTGTTCCACTGTACTGCACTGTTCCACTGTACTGCACTGTTAGACTGTTCCACTGTACTGCACTGTTCCACTGTTCGACTTTACTGCACTGTTCCACTGTTCCACTGTACTGCACTGTTAGACTGTTCCACTGTACTGCACTGTTCCACTGTTCGACTGTACTGCACGGTTCCACTGTTCGACTGTACTGCACGGTTCCACTGTTCCACTGTACTGCACTGTTCCACTGTACTGCACTGTTAGACTGTTCCACTGTACTGCACTGTTCCACTGTTCAACTTTACTGCACGGTTCCACTGTTCCACTGTACTGCACTTTTAGACTGTTCCACTGTACTGCACTGTTCCACTGTTCCACTGTACTGCACTGTTAGACTGTTCCACTGTTCCACTGTTCCACTGTTCCACTGTACTGCACTGTTCCACTGTTCCACTATACTGCACTGTTAGACTGTTCCACTGTACTGCACTGTTCCACTGTTCGACTGTACTGCACGGTTCCACTGTTCCACTGTACTGCACGGTTCCACTGTTCCACATGTTTTCAGCAGCTGTAGAGTCATGCATAAAAATTCACAAAGCTGGTCACAGTCAGTCTTCTGTAGTGACATCTCCTTCTCTTTCCCTTTCTTTTCTGTACTGGGAAACCAGTGTATTAAGTCAGACCGCCCAGCTACAGTTATTTTGTTGGTTGACTAAACTGTACTTTTCAGAAATCTTCTCTCTTCTCTCAGTTCCCACTGTGATTGAATAAATCAAGATTAGAGAGACGAGAGTAACATGAGTTTAGGCTAAAACAAAAATAGAAGTAGGTATTCTCTAACTTAACTAAAACACTAGTAGGAATTTACTATAGTTACCTATGTTTTTGTTGGTGTTGTTTTTTAACTTTATTAAAACAACAAAACAACAATACAAAACAAACATATGAATGGCAGCCTCCCATCAGTGGCTTCTCCCATCAGTGGGTTCTCTGGTCAGTAGATTCTCTGGTCAGTGGGTTCTCTGGTCAGTGGGTTCTCTGGTCAGTGGGTTCTCCCATCAGTGGCTTCTCCCATCAGTGGGTTCTCTGGTCAGTAGGTTCTCTGGTCAGTGGGTTCTCTGGTCAGTGGGTGCTCTGGTCAGTGGGTTCTCTGGTCAGTGGGTTCTCTGGTCAGTGGGTTCTCTGGTCAGTGGGTTCTCTGGTCAGTGGGTTCTCTGGTCAGTGGGTGCTCTGGTCAGTGGGTTCTCTGGTCACTGGGTGCTCTGGTCAGTGGGTTCTCTGGTCAGTGGGTGCTCTGGTCAGTGGGTTCTCTGGGCAGTGGGTTCTCTGGTCAGTGGGTTCTCCCATCAGTGGGTTCTCTGGTCAGTGGGTTCTCTGGTCAGTGGGTTCTCTGGTCAGTGGGTTCTCTGGTCAGTGGGTGCTCTGGTCAGTGGGTTCTCTGGTCAGTGGGTTCTCTGGTCAGTGGGTTCTCCCATCAGTGGGTTCTCCCATCAGTGGGTTCTCTGGTCAGTGGGTTCTCTGGTCAGTGGGTTCTCTGGTCAGTGGGTGCTCTGGTCACTGGGTGCTCTGGTCAGTGTGTTCTCTGGTCAGTGGGTTCTCTGGTCAGTGGGTTCTCTGGTCAGTGGGTTATCTGGTCAGTGGGTTCTCTGGTCAGTGGGTTCTCTGGTCAGTGGGTGCTCTGGTCACTGGGTGCTCTGGTCAGTGTGTTCTCTGGTCAGTGGGTTCTCTGGTCAGTGGGTTCTCTGGTCAGTGGGTGCTCTGGTCAGTTGGTCCTCTGGTCAGTGGGTTCTCTGGTCAGTTGGTTCTCTGGTCAGTGGGTTCTCTGGTCAGTGGGTTCTCTGGTCAGTGGGTGCTCTGGTCAGTTGGTGCTCTGGTCAGTGGGTTCTCTGGTCAGTGGGTTCTCTGATCAGTGGGTTCTCTGGTCAGTAGGTTCTCTGGTCAGTGGGTTCTCTGGTCAGTAGGTTCTCCCATCAGTAGGTTCTCTGGTCAGTGGGTTCTCTGGTCAATGGGTTCTCTGGTCAGTAGGTTTTCTGGTCAGTGGGTTCTCTGGTCAGTGGGTTCTCTGGTCAGTAGGTTCTCTGGTCAGTGGGTTCTCTGGTCAGTGGGTTCTCTGGTCAGTGGGAGCTCTGGTCAGTGAGTTCTCTGGTCAGTGGGTTCTCTGGTCAGTAGGTTCTCCCATCAGTAGGTTCTCTGGTCAGTGGGTTCTCTGGTCAGTGGGTTCTCTGGTCAGTGGGTGCTCTGGTCAGTAGGTTCTCTGGTCAGTGGGTTCTCTGGTCAGTGGGTTCTCTGGTCAGTAGGTTCTCTGGTCAGTGGGTTCTCTGGTCAGTGGGTTCTCTGGTCAGTAGGTTCTCTGGTCAGTGGGTGCTCTGGTCAGTGGGTTCTCTGGTCAGTGGGTTCTCTGGTCAGTGGGTGCTCTGGTCAGTGGGTTCTCTGGTCAGTGGGTGCTCTGGTCAGTAGGTTCTCTGGTCAGTGGGTTCTCTGGTCAGTGGGTTCTCTGGTCAGTGGGTTCTCTGGTCAGTGGGTTCTCTGGTCAGTAGGTTCTCTGGTCAGTGGGTTCTCTGGTCAGTAGGTTCCCTGGTCAGTGGGTTCTCTGGTCAGTTGGTGCTCTGGTCAGTTGGTGCTCTGGTCAGTAGGTTCTCTGGTCAGTGGGTGCTCTGGTCAGTGGGTGCTCTGGTCAGTTGGTGCTCTGGTCAGTGGGTTCTCTGGTCAGTGGGTTCTCTGGTGAGTGGGTGTCCTCGCCCCCAGCCTCCCTGAGACTCCAGCAGGGTAAAGCTCCCACCGCCGGCACAATATAGGCCCATTAGTTACCTGGTAGCTCTTTCCTGCAGTCAGATGACCTAGTGGCCTCATGGGTGGAATGTTATTCATATTTTTCATAACTTCATAATTACTCAACATTCTTTTCTTTTTTTTAACAGCTGAAAATCTGGTGTTTCAATGTCAAACGGTTTTGTTATATATTTCAGTCTTCTGTGATGTATATAGCATCTAATATTGCGATGCAAACTCAAAAATGTAATACATTTTAACTATTGCATTAAATATCTGACATGGTACATATGTCTTCTTTGTTTAGGCCCATAACCATGTGTGTGAGGTGGATACTTTTTGTTTTTAAAGTAGATTTGTTTAAGACTACCGAGAAACACTCTGTGAGATCCTGTTTTAGCCCACTGCAGTAAAAGGTTTTCAAGTAAGTCTGTTTTCTGGGGCATTTTGGAAAGAGGAAGTGGTTATTTGGCAGGTTACTCTCAGCATGAACTAAGAACTAGGAAGAATGACTGGATCCTATTGTTACATCACTGTTGCTGTAGAAACACTCCTCATTTCATCATTGTAACAACGTTAGAAGTGTGTGTCTGTCTGTGGGTGTTTGTTTGTGTGTGTGTTTGTCTGTGTGTGTGTGTGTGTGTGTTTGTCTGTGTGCGTGTGTGTCTGTGTGCCTGTGCCTGTGTGTGTGTGTGTGTGTGTGTGTGTGTGTGTGTGTGTGTGTGTGTGTGTGTGTGTGTGTGTGTGTGTGTGTGTGTGTGTGTGTGTGTGTGTGTGTGTGTGTGTGTGTGTGTGTGTGTGCGTGCGCGTGCGTGTGTGTGTGGCAGAAGGACAGACTAAATATAACCTTAAAGAGACCAGTAATTATTTAATCTCTATTTAGATTCTTGAGTCAAGAAATGTAAAGTACACACACACACACACACACACACACACACACACACACACACACACACACACACACACACACACACACACACACACACACACACACACACACACACACACACAGATAGACACACACACACAGATAGATAGACACACACACACACAGAGATGCACACACACACACAGATAGACACACACACACACAGATAGATAGACACACACAGATAGACGCACACACACACACAGATAGACGCACACACACACACAGATAGACACACACACACACACAGATAGACACACACACACAGAGAGATGCACACACACACACACAGATACACACACACACACACACACACACACACAGATAGACACACACACACAGAGAGATGCACACACACACACAGATAGACACACACACACACACAGATAGACACACACACACAGAGAGATGCACACACACACACACAGATAGACACACACACACAGATAGACACACACACACAGATAGACACACACAGAGAGATGCACACACACACACAGATAGACACACACACACACACACAGATAGACACACACACACAGAGAGATGCACACACACACACACACACAGATAGACACACACACACACACAGATAGACACACACACACAGAGAGACACACACACACACACAGATAGACACACACACACACAGATAGACACACACACACAGAGAGATGCACACACACACACAGATAGACACACACACACACAGATAGACACACACACACAGATGCACACACACACAGATAGACACACACACACACAGATAGACACACACACACACAGATAGACACACACAGATAGACACACACACACACACAGATAGACACACACACACACACACACAGATAGACACACACACACACACAGATAGACACACACACACACAGATAGACACACACACACAGATAGACACACACACACACAGATAGACACACACACACACAGATAGACACACACACAGATAGACACACACACACACACACAGATAGACACACACACACTTATGTTTTTTTGTGGGGGTTTTGCCTTTTGGTAGGCCGTCATTGTAAATAAAAATGTGTTCTTAACTGACATGCTTAGTTAAATAAAGGTAAAATAAAATAAAAATATAAAAAGTCTGTATTTTACTTGAATGATCTCAAGTATGATCAAGTAGGTTGTGTCAATGGATCTCCGCTACAATTTCCCCAATTAGGATAATAAGGGGATTGATTGGTTAAGTGATTGATTATACTCTTTGTGTTTCAGGGGACAACAACGGCTTCCCCCACGATACTGACGACTATCCCCAGCCTGACCCTTCAGAGGTAAACACACACACACACACACACACACACACACACACACACACACACACACACACACACACACACACACACACACACACACACACACACACACACACACACACACACACACACACACACACACACTACATTCTCAATATGACACGCACGCACACAGTTTAGTTTAGGTCGGGGGATTGTGGAGGCCAGGTCATCTGATGCAGCACACCATCACTCTCCTTCTCTGTATAATATCCCACAGCCTGGAGGTGCGTTGGATTTTGTCCTGTTGAAAAGGGATTTTATTTCCATAGTTTAATGGTCTTTGGGGGTCTGAGTAGTCTTCAGATTGGTCTGTAAGGCTGGGGGTCTGAGTGTTCTTCAGCTTGGTCTGTAAGGCTGGGGGTCTGAGTAGTCTTCAGATTGGTCTGTTACGCTGGGGGTCTGAGTAGTCTTCAGATTGGTCTGTAAAGCTGGGGGTGTGAGTAGTCTTCAGATTGGAGGTTTTCACAAATTACCCTAACTCTATCGCTGCTGTCCAATCCATAGCGCCTACACGCTTGGCACTGCTGTAGATCTCAGAAGATTGGAATAAGCATTATGGCAACATTGTCTTTCCTTCTGATTGGCTTGAAATGTCATCATAATTATTACTTCCACCAATCCAAATCCTCTCAGGTCTACAGAGATGGCTAGTGAGTATAGGGGATAGGGGTTCATTTGGAATCCAGAATTCCTCTCACTTGACCTTTCTATCTCCTCCTCTCCTCCTCTCCTCCTTTCCTCCTCCTATTTTAAGTCTCCCACTCCTTACATCAACCCTCCTGATCATGGCTCCTGTGATTCTCTGGGTCCTGGGGTCCAGGGTCATGGTTCCTGTGATTCTCTGGGTCCTGGGGTCCAGGGTCATGGTACCTGTGATTCTCTGGGTCCTGGGGTCCAGGGTCATGGTTCCTGTGATTCTCTGGGTCCTGGGGTCCAGGGTCATGGTTCCTGTGATTCTCTGGGTCCTGGGGTCCAGGGTCATGGTTCCTGTGATTCTCTGGGTCCTGGGGTCCAGGGTCATGGTTCCTGTGATTCTCTGGGTCCTGGGGTCCAGGGTCATGATTCCTGTGATTCTCTGGGTCCTGGGATTCTCCTGTGATTCCTGGGTCCTGGGGTCCAGGGTCATGGTACCTCTGATTCTCTGGGTCCTGGGGTCCAGGGTCATGGTTCCTGTGATTCTCTGGGTCCTGGGGTCCAGGGTCATGGTTCCTGTGATTCCCTCCGGTCGGTCATGGTTTTGCCCTCCGAGTTTCTCCATCCACTCTCACCACTCAGGCTCTGACCACAGTGACAGCAGCCCTGAACGTGGACAGATCCTTAGACGTTTGTCCACCGTGACTGGGCTGACTGGGGTAAGAGGAAACAGAGAGACATTGCCCGTTGCATGCTTGTGTGTGTGCGTGCGTGTGTTTGTGTGTGTGTGTGTGTGTGTGTGTGTGTGTGTGTGTGTGTGTGTGTGTGTGTGTGTGTGTGTGTGTGTGTGTGTGTGTGTGTGTGTGTGTGTGTGTGTGTGTGTGTGTGTGTGTGTGTGTGTGTGTGTGTGTGTGTGTGTGTGTGCGCGTGCGTGCGTGCGTGTGTGTGTGTGTTTTTTCCCCATTGATAAAGTTTGTGTTGTTTGTTTAGTGTCATTTTACAGTCTTTAGTCAAACCCTGCAGCTGTTGGTTAACTACCTAATCATCTCTGTGTTATGAGTGTGTATTGACACACTCCCTGCTTGCTTCTAATTGTTGTCTGTGTGTTTCTGGAGTGTCTAGGGGTTATTGTGTGTTAGCCATATATTGGGAGTGTGCAATAACATGCACCTAAATGTAATAACCTCACCATCCGTCAATGAACAGGATCTGGGTCGTACCCTTTTTGGGATAATAAAGTATTCTACCAGTGTACTACGACTATGGGACTTGTCTGTCCAGATGTCTGTCAGGAGTCAAGCACTAAGCATTGAGAAACTCTGAATAATTTAAATTGTATTATTATTATTATTATTTATTTAACTTGGCAAGTCAGTTAAGAACAAATTCTTATTTACAATGACGGCCAAACCCGGACGATGTTGGGCCATAAGAGCGTCTGCTAAATGACTTGAATGTAAATGTAAATGATTTGTGTGTCAACGTATGAGACTCCAAAATCACGGCCGGTTGTGATACAGCCTGGAATTGAACCAGGGTCTGTACTGAGATGCAGTGCCTTAGACCACTGCACCACTCGGGAGCCCTAATGCTAAGTGCTTGTTTTATCTTGATCAGTCCTTTTATCCTCTCATGGCTTGTGTTTCTGCTTCTTACCTATCTATGTTTAGTTTCCGGACTTGGTAGTATGGTGTTGCCTGAACCAGAATCTGTGTTTACAGGAGACGTTTGAATACGCTGATTCTCCTTTAAGCTTGAAAATCTGGTGAATGGCTGCTTCCTTAATGTCAAAATACGTTCGGTACTTAACAAAGAATGGCGTTTCGCCGAGCAACTATCTTCATTACTGCCGTCGCGGCCGATATGTACTTCTAAAAAAAGGTCCCCCAAAAAAAATGAATACCTTGTCTGGAATTTTGTGTTTTTATCATCTTTTTATCATCTTAAGTATTGAAGCTGGTTGAGAGAATGCCAATCAAGGCAAAGCATACTGTGCCTTGCGAAAGTATTCGGCCGCCTTGAACTTTGCGACCTTTTGCCACATTTCAGGCTTGAAACATAAATATATAAAACTGTATTTTTGTTGTGAAGAATCAACAACAAGTGGGACACAATCATGAAGTGGAACGACATTTATTGGATATTTCAAACTTTTTCAACAAATCAAAAACTGAAAAATTGGGCGTGCAAAATTATTCAGCCCCTTTACTTTCAGTGCAGCAAACTCTCTCCAGAAGTTCAGTGAGGATCTCTGAATGATCCAATGTTGACCTAAATGACTAATGATGATAAATACAATCCACCTGTGTGTAATCAAGTCTCCGTATAAATGCACCTGCACTGCACTGTGATAGTGCTCTCCGTTAAAAGCGCAGAGAGCAGCATGAAGAACAAGGAACACACCAGGCAGGTCCGAGATACTGTTGTGAAGAAGTTTAAAGCCGGATTTGGATACAAAAGATTTCCCAAGCTTTAAACATCCCAAGGAGCACTGTGCAAGCGATAATATTGAAATGGAAGGAGTATCAGACCACTGCAAATCTACCAAGACCTGGCAGTCCCTCTAAACTTTCAGCTCATACAAGAAGACTGATCAGAGATGCAGCCAAGAGGCCCATGATCACTCTGGATGAACTGCAGAGATCTACAGCTGAGGTGGGAGACTGTCCATAGGACAACACTCAGTCGTATATTGCACAAATCTGGCCTTTATGGAAGAGTGGCAAGAAGAAAGCCATTTCTTAAAGATATCCATAAAAAGTGTAGTTTAAAGTTTGCCACAAGCCACCTGGGAGACACACCAAACATGTGGAAGAAGGTGCTCTGGTCAGATGAAACCAAAATTGAACTTTTTGGCAACAATGCAAAACGTTATGTTTGGCGTAAAAGCAACACAGCTCATCACCTGAACACACCATCCCCACTGTCAAACATGGTGGTGGCAGCATCATGGTTTGGGCCTGCTTTTCTTCAGCAGGGACAGGAAGATGGTTAAAATTGATGGATGGAGCCAAATACAGGACCATTCTGGAAGAAAACCTGATGGAGTCTGCAAAAGACCTGAGACTGGGACAGAGATTTGTCTTCCAACAAGACAATGATCCAAAACATAAAGCAAAATCTACAATGGAATGGTTCAAAAATAAACATATCCAGGTGTTAGAATGGCCAAGTCAAAGTCCAGACCTGAATCCAATCGAGAATCTGTGGAAAGAACTGAAAACTGCTGTTCACAAATGCTCTCCATCCAACCTCACTGAGCTCGAGCTGTTTTGCAAGGAGGAATGGGAAAAAAATTCAGTCTCTCGATGTGCAAAACTGATAGAGACATACCCCAAGCAACTTACAGCTGTAATCGCAGCAAAAGGTGGCTCTACAAAGTATTAACTTAAGGGGGCTGAGTAATTTTGCACGCCCAATTTTTCCGTTTTTGATTTGTTAAAAAAGTTTGAAATATCCAATAAATGTCGTTCCACTTCATGATTGTGTCCCACTTGTTGTTGATTCTTCACAAAAAAATACAGTTTTATATCTTTATGTTTCAAGCCTGAAATGTGGCAAAAGGTCGCAAAGTTCAAGGGGGCCGAATACTTTCGCAAGGCACTGTAGCTATTTGAAGAATCTCAAATATTAAATCTATTTTGATTTGTTTAACACTTTTTTTGGTTACTACATGATTCCATATGTGTTATTTCATAGTTGTGATGTCTTCACTATTAATCTACAATATAGAAAATAGTAAAAAAATAAAGAAAAACTCTTGAAAGAATAGGTGTTCTAAAACCTTTGCCCGGTAGTGTACACTAAATAAAGCCCATCCTAGAAATATACACTCACTAAAAACGTACCCTATATTGTCTACTTAATCTACTAACAAAATATTATTGCATTCCATGTAGCACTGTGAAACAGACTGATAT
>NW_025747320.1:50000-55000 GCF_021184085.1 Oncorhynchus gorbuscha
TTACAGTTTTACTGTCAACACTGAGGCTGTACCTGCTTTAAGTTACAGTTTTACTGTCAACACTGAGGCTGTACCTGCTTTAAGTTACAGTTTACTGTCAACACTGATGCTGTACCTGCTCTAAGTTACAGTTTTACTGTGAACACTGAGGCTGTAGCCGCTTTAAGTTACAGTTTTACTGTCAACACTGAGGCTGTACCTGCTTTAAGTTACAGTTTTACTGTCAACACTGAGGCTGTACCTGCTTTAAGTTACAGTTTTACTGTCAACACTGAGGCTGTAGCTGCTTTAGGTTACAGTTTTACTGTCAACACTGAGGCTGTACCTGCTTTAAGTTACAGTTTTACTGTCAACACTGAGGCTGTACCCGCTTTAAGTTACAGTTTTACTGTCAACACTGAGGCTGTACCTGCTTTAAGTTACAGTTTTACTGTCAACACTGAGGCTAAGTTACAGGTTTAACAGTGGCCAAGAAGGCTACAGTGGCTATTTGTTCATAATATAGGCCTACCAGAGTGGTCTACCATCAAAAACAATGGAGATAATGCACCCTAACCCCTTCCCCTTGGCCCTAACCCTTCCCCTCGGCCCTAACCCTTCCCCTCGGCCCTAACCCTTCCTCTCGGCCCTAATCTCGGCCCTAACCCCTTCCCCTCGGCCCTAACCCTTCCCCTCGGCCCCCTAACCCCTTCCTCGGCCCTAACCCTTCCCCTCGGCCCTAACCCCTTCCCCTCGGCCCTAACCCTTCCCCTCGGCCCTAACCCTTCCCTGCCCTAACCCTTCCACTCGGCCCTAACCCTCCCCCTCAGCCCTAACCCCTTCTCCTCGGCCCTAACCCTTCCCCTCGGCCCTAACCTCGGCCCTAACCCCTTCCCTCGGCCCTAACCCTTCCTCTCGACCCTAACCCTTCCCCTCGGCCCTAACCCTTCCCCGGCCCTAACCCCTTCCCCCTCGACCCTAACCCCTTCCGCTCGGCCCTAACCCTTCCCCACGGCCCTAACCCTTCCGCTCGGCCCTAACCCTTCCTCTCGGCCCTAACCCTTCCTCTCGGCCCTAACCCTTCCCTCGGCCCTAACCCTTCCCCTCGGCCCTAGCCCTTCCCCTCTGCCCTAACCTGTCCCCTCGGCCATAACCTGTCCTCTCGACCCTAACCTGTCCCCTCGGCCCTAACCCTTCCCCTCGGCCCTAACCCTTCCCCTCGGCCCTAACCCTTCCCCTCGGCCCTAACCCTTCCCCTCGGCCCTAACCCCCTTCTCCTCGGCCCTAACCCTTCCCCTCGGCCCTAACCTCGGCCCTAACCCCTTCCCCTTGACCCTAACCCCTTCTCCTCGGCCCTAACCCTTCCCCTCGGCCCTAACCTCGGCCCCTAACCCCTTCCCCTCGGCCCTAACCCTTCCTCTCGACCCTAACCCTTCCTCGGCCCTAACCCTTCCCTCGGCCCTAACCCCTTCCCCTCGACCCTAACCCCTTCCGCTCGGCCCCTAACCCTTCCCCACGGCCCTAACCCTTCCGCCGGCCCTAACCCTTCCTCTCGGCCCTAACCCTTCCTCTCGGCCCTAACCCTTCCCCTCGGCCCTAACCCTTCCCCTCGGCCCTAGCCCTTCCCCTCTGCCCTAACCTGTCCCCTCGGCCCTAACCTGTCCTCTCGGCCCTAACCTGTCCCCTCGGCCCTAACCCTTCCCCTCGGCCCTAACCCTTCCCCTCGGCCCTAACCCCTTCTCCTCGGCCCTAACCCTTCCCTCGGCCCTAACCTCGGCCCTAACCCCTTCCCCTCGACCCTAACCCCTTCTCCTCGGCCCTAACCCTTCCCCTCGGCCCCTAACCTCGGCCCTAACCCCTTCCCCTCGGCCCTAACCCTTCCTCTCGACCCTAACCCTTCCCTCGGCCCTAACCCTTCCCCTCGGCCCTAACCCCTTCCCCTCGACCCTAACCCCTTCCGCTCGGCCTAACCCTTCCCCACGGCCCTAACCCTTCCGCTCGGCCCTAACCCTTCCTCTCGGCCCTAACCCTTCCTCTCTGCCCTAACCCTTCCCCTCGGCCCTAGCCCTTCCCCTCAGCCCTAACCTGTCCCCTCGGCCCTAACCTGTCCTCTCGGCCCTAACCTGTCCCCTCGGCCCTAACCCTTCCCCTCGGCCCTAACCCTTCCCCTCGGCCCTAACCCTTCCCCTCGGCCCTAACCCCTTCTCCTCGGCCCTAACCCTTCCCCTCGGCCCTAACCCCTTCCCCTCGACCCTAACCCCTTCTCCTCGGCCCTAACCCTTCCCTCGGCCCTAACCTCGGCCCTAACCCCTTCCCCTCGACCCTAACCCCTTCCTCTCGGCCCTAACCCTTCCCCCTCAGCCCTAACCCTTCCCCTCGGCCCTAACCCTTACACTCGGCCCTAACCCTTCCCCTCGGCCCTAACCCTTCCCTCGGCCCTAACCCTTCCTCTCGGCCCTAACCCTTTCCTCGGCCCTAACCCTTCCCCTCGGCCTAACCTGTCCCCTCGGCCCTAACCTGTCCCCTCGGCCCTAACCTGTCCACTCGACCCGAGCCCTTCCACGTCCCCAGAACTGAAGTGTCTGGGTGGAGCTTCTACCATGTTGATTCCCACCTTAGAGATAAGATAAATAAGATAGATAGATGTAGATAAGCTGAAGGGTTAAGTTAAGCTTAAAGACCAAAGGACAAGTGAATATAAGGAGTAGATTGTTGTTGTTTTTCACAAGCTGATGGTTTGTTGACAATCCTCTGGCTTCTCCTGTAAATGAAATGACACATGAACCAGTCAAATACAGTAATATGTGTCTGGTGTTATCTTTCCCCCTGGTTGAACAGGTGTCCAGTGTTCTCCACCTGCCTGCTGTCTGTACGTTGTTCTCCAGTGTTCTCCACCTGCCTGCTGTCTGTACGTTGTTCTCCAGTGTTCTCCACCTGCCTGCTGTCTGTACGTTGTTCTCCAGTGTTCTCCACCTGCCTGCTGTCTGTCCAGTGTTATCCACCTGCCTGCTGTCTGTCCAGTGTTATCCACGTGCCTGCTGTCTGTACGTTGTTTACATTTACATTTAAGTCATTTAGCAGACGCTCTTATCCAGAGCGACTTACAAATTGGTGCATTCACCTTATGACATCCAGTGGAACAGCCACTTTACAATAGTGAATCTAAATATTTTAAGGGGGAGGGGTGAGAAGGATTACTTTATCCTATCCTAAGTATTCCTTAAAGAGGTGGGGTTTCAGGTGTCTCCGGAAGGTGGTGATTGACTCCGCTGTCCTGGCGTCGTGAGGGAGTTTGTTCCACCATTGGGAGCCAGAGCAGCGAACAGTTTTGACTGGGCTGAGCGGGAACTGTACTTCCTCAGTGGTAGGGAGACGAGCAGGCCAGAGGTGGATGAACGCAGTGCCCTTATTTTGGGTGTAGGGCCTGATCAGAGCCTGGAGGTACTGGAGGTGCCGTTCCCCTCACAGCTCCGTAGGCAAGCACCATGGTCTTGTAGCGGATGCGAGCTTCAACTGGAAGCCAGTGGAGAGAGCGGAGGAGCGGGGTGACGGAGAGAACTTGGGAAGGTTGAACACTAGACGGGCTGCGGCGTTCTGGATGAGTTGTAGGGGTTTAATGGCACAGGCAGGGAGCCCAGCCAACAGCGAGTTGCAGTAATCCAGACGGGAGATGACAAGTGCCTGGATTAGGACCTGCGCCGCTTCCTGTGTGAGGCAGGGTCGTAATCTGCGGATGTTGTAGAGCATGAACCTACAGGAACGGGCCACCGCCTTGATGTTAGTTGAGAACGACAGGGTGTTGTCCAGGATCACGCCAAGGTTCTTAGCGCTCTGGGAGGAGGACACAATGGAGTTGTCAACCGTGATGGCGAGATCATGGAACGGGCAGTCCTTCCCGGGAGGAAGAGCAGCTCCGTCTTGCCGAAGTTCAGCTTGAGGTGGTGATCAGTCATCCACACTGATATGTCTGCCAGACATGCAGAGATACGATTCGCCACCTGGTCATCAGAAGGGGGAAAGGGAAGATTAATTGTGTGTCGTCTGCATAGCAATGATAGGAGAGACCATGTGAGGTTATGACAGAGCCAAGTGACTTGGTGTATAGCGAGAATAGGAGAGGGCCTAGAACAGAGCCCTGGGGGACACCAGTGGTGAGAGCGCGTGGTGAGGAGACAGATTCTCGCCACGCCACCTGGTAGGAGCGACCTGTCAGGTAGGACGCAATCCAAGCGTGGGCCGCGCCAGAGATGCCCAACTCGGAGAGAGTGGAAGGAGGATCTGATGGTTCACAGTATCGAAGGCAGCTGATAGGTCTAGAAGGATGAGCGCAGAGGAGAGAGAGTTAGCTTTAGCGGTGCGGAGCGCCTCCGTGATACAGAGAAGAGCAGTCTCAGTTGAATGACTAGTCTTGAAAACTGACTGATTTGGATCAAGAAGGTCATTCTGAGAGAGATAGCGGGAGAGCTGACCAAGGACGGCACGTTCAAGAGTTTTGAGAGAAAAGAAAGAAGGGATACTGGTCTGTAGTTGTTAACATCGGAGGGATCGAGTGTAGGTTTTTTCAGAAGGGGTGCAACTCTCGCTCTCTTGAAGACGGAAGGGACGTAGCCAGCGGTCAGGGATAAGTTGATGGCGAGGTGAGGTAAGGGAGAAGGTCTCCGGAAATGGTCTGGAGAAGAGGAGGAGGGGATAGGGTCGGCGGGCAGGTTGTTGGGCGGCCGGCCGTCACAAGACGCGAGATTTCATCTGGAGAGAGAGGGAGAAAGAGGTCAGAGCACAGGGTAGGGCAGTGTGAGCAGAACCAGCAGTGTCGTTTGACTTAGCAAACGAGGATCGGATGTCGTCGACCTTCTTTTTCAAAATGGTTGACGAAGTCATCTGCAGAGAGGGAGGAGGGGGAGGGGGAGGGAGGATTCAGGAGGGAGGAGAAGGTGGCAAAGAGCTTCCTAGGGTTAGAGGCAGATGCTTGAAATTTAGAGTGGTAGAAAGTGGTTTTAGCAGCAGAGACAGAGAGGAAAATG